>NW_007377481.1:10936-104803 GCF_000475195.1 Diaphorina citri | reverse complement strand
TCTTTTTTTTTTTTTTTTTTTTTTTTTTTTAAGGAGATATTTTTCGTTGAGATATACAAAAACTGCATACAGGGTGTTTTCCAAGAACATACAGGATGTATATGAAGAACTGCACTCGGTGTGAGATCGTTTGATTTTCAACGAAAAAGGTGTAGAACAAATGCCAGACTCTGAGATCTGGAAGTATAACACCCCATTTTATGAACACAAATCTCAACAAGGTCTTGAGATTTTTTTTTCGTTGAGAGATACAAAAACTGCATACAGGGTGTTTTCCAAGAACGTACAGGATGTATATGAAGAACTGCACTCGGTGTGAGATCGTTTGATTTTCAACGAAAAAGGTGTAGAACAAATGTCAGACTCTGAGATCTGGAAGTATAACACCCCATTTTATAAACACAAATCCTCGCTCTTAAATCAGACTAAAACAAATTTCAGCCAACCAGATGTTTGGAATTGATGCTTCAGTGCAGCTTAAGAGCCAGCATTTTGTTCATAATATGTATGGCTTCAAGTATCTGCACTAAAGTCAAAATTTTCATCAAAACTCAAATTTTTCTCTCTAAATTTTTATGAAATTCCTGGAAATTTACAAGATAATAAAATGTGAAAGAAATAAACATGCTGAAAGCTGAGTTTGAAATGTTATGCACAATATACCATAAACAAAATAATAGTATAAAAATTATTAGGTAATAAAAGAAAAGAAAAAATAAAATTAAAAGCCTTGAAGTAGTAGTCCCTACATGGAGCCCGGGTTTGACTCCCGATCGAGACAAAAAACAAGTATAACTTGCAAAATGGTCAATAGTTTGGTGATTTAGTGGATGTGCCAAAGTCAGCGTACTTTCTAATAGAGGGGATAAGAGAGTGAGAGAGAGAGAAGAGAGCGAGAGAGAAAAGGAAAAAGAAAGCAGACAAATTACTTGAGTATTTTTTAACTAATGACCTTTCATCCTGATCGATTCTATAAGGATAATACTATAATAGAGGCATCAAAGCTTAGCAAGACTGACTTGAGATAATGCACTAGGTCAACTGGTCCCTTTGGTCTGTCTCTTACAAAACTACCTTCTCCAAGTTCACCACTTCTTCTCATGTTCAAAGGATTATATTTGTTCTTCCTACAATAGGAATCTAATGACACGTTTTTGACCTGCAACAACTCCCAATTGTTTGCTTTTCAAACGATGAACTTTGTGAATTATCAGATGTGTTTACAGAATTATGAGTGGGAGGACATGCGGTGTTGTCACGTTTCCAACATTCAAAGGATTTTCGCTACGCATTCTGTGTTTGAAACAAATGAAATTGGCAACATTGCAGTTAACTCTTCAGGAAAAAAAAAAACTTTTTGGTTGTTCTTTGGTTGTATTTGTGGTTATTTGCGAGGTTCCTGCGGGATTTTGGTGAGAGTCGAATCCAGTAATTTTCGAAGGATTCGACCATCATAAGGGAGTAAATTCAAATCGTTGAACTATCAGGAAAAAAAATATAAAATTGCATAATTGTTATATATTTTTTGTTATTTTTTTATCAAGCATCCGAGGGATATGAAAGTAAGGAAAGAGAGAGTAGGGAACCAGGAGAAATCAAAGAGAGAGAGGAGAGAGAGAAGCAAACAGTGAACAGTATGTTTGAACTGAGAGTCGCGAAGTACTCAGGGAACCGTTATATCCAAGTTCTGAGTACGCGTGTTTCCCAAAAATTAATGAAAAAAATTCGATCGCTTTTTTCTGAATTTAAATAATTTTAAAAAAAATGTACGAAAAATAACAACAGAAAATAATTTTCCAAAACACTCCCGCAAGTTAGCAGACCTCTGTTGTGTGGATTTTAGCGTGACTGGACGACGAAAAAAATGCTTAAATTTCCTGTAGGTAGTGGATTTAGTGTAAATATTTCTTTATGTACAGTTGGATGTGAAGACAACTATTGTACAAAACTTTCGCCAAACTAAAATCGTTTAATTTAACTAATTAATTAAAATATACGTTTCGTCAACCTTTTCCATCTTTAAATATTTTTTGTGTTTACATTTTTATTGATTTTAATTAGACTCGAAGTTTTTTTCATTTTTCTTATTCAAAGTGTCATTTTGTCTTAGAAGTTTTTCACTGCCAAGGTTTTGTCGTCCCGAAGAGAGAAAGAAGACAGGATAGAAGAAAGAAAGGAACGGCTTTCTTTCTTCTATCTTTTCCGTTGAGGATAAAATCCTCCTCGAGCGGGAATCGAACCCTCGACCTAGCTCTAACAAGTACTACCCTCCAAGCTAACTAGGCTTGACTGCCAAGGTTTTGTCGTCCCGAAGAGAGAAAGAAGACAGGATAGAAGAAAGAAAGGAACGGCTTTCTTTCTTCTATCTTTTCCGTTCAGGATAAAATCCTCCTCGAGCGGGAATCGAACCCTCGCCCTAGCTCTAACAAGTACTACCCTCCGAGCTAACTATATAGGCTTCCTGTACAGAACTACAAAGGTTTAACATTAGTATTTTACCTGGTTTAACTTTGTACCAAAGTCTTGGTAGGTATATTCTTATGAGATTTTACCACATAATAATAGAGCTCTAAGGGATAGGTGGTAGAGAAGGCCTCCTACGCTTCGCCTAGTGGTTACCTTCCATTATTATTAATACCTAGTTCAGAATTCAGTTAAATCCTATTCCCAGAAGCTTAACCTATCCTTTAAGGCTTTATGCTGGGCTTTTTATAAAATCTTATTAATACCTAGTTCAGAATTCAGTTAAATCCTATTCCCAGAAGCTTAACCTATCCTTTAAGGCTTTATGCTGGGCTTTTTATAAAACCTCTTAGGGTCGAATTTTAAAACCGGATTACCTTTTAGGGGCGGTTAGGCTTAGAGTGTTCGGAGAGGTTTTAAGAATTTTTTTAAAACTACTTTCAGTTCCTGTCTTAGTTAGTCAAACTAATTGTCCAACATTACTTTCCCACATAGAATAGCTCTCCTAGAAGCTAATCCTGACCAGGATTAAATGATAATCCGAGTTTAAAATTCGGCCCTTAGTAACCCATATTATTTTCAGAGAACTAGTTCACAACTCAGTCTGATCCTTTTCTAATTCTGCATAAACTGGATTTAGATATTTAGTATTGACGGGATGGACAGGGAAAGTTGACAAATTCTTGGAAAAACAGCATTATTATTACTACTACTACTACTACTACTACTACTACTACTACTACTACTACTACTACTACTACTACTACTACTACTACTACTACTACTACTACTACTACTACTACTACTACTACTACTACTACTACTACTACTACTACTACTATTTACTTTTTTTCCGCGTTTATTGTCTCAATTCAGCTCGTTAGCTTTCACCAGCAGCTCAACTTGTTTGGGGCGCGTGGGAGTGATTGTGTAGGAGTAAGACATCAATGCAGTTTTATATCTCCCCCCTCCCTCTTATTCAAATCGCGAGAACCCTCACAAAACGGCGAAACTTTTCCATTAAATCAAAATACCCGAGGAACCCAGGTACGATGTTCTTCGTGGTTAAATATATATTTACATTGAATATATATTTTATATATTTAAATATATATTTCCACAAGGGGTATTTTAAAGAGAGGTAAATATTTAAAATATAAGTTTGAAAATTAAATTTGGTACTAGGAAGGTATATGAAGTCAGGAGAAGAAAATGAAGAAAAAGAACAGTAAAAATACTAAAAAGAAAATATTTATCTTATCGTTGTAACAGAGTAGACTTTGTTGACTGATTTTTTATTATTAAAAGAAAGATTGAATTGGTTTTACTTTTTTTCTAGTCATAATAGATCTGTGACATGAGAAAGGTCACTCATACTGTGACGTGACAATAGCAAATTTTCTTCAAAAAGGAGATTGATTGATTGATTGATTGATTGATTGGTTAAGAAATATTGCTTTATTTAAACAAACATGTAAAACATACCTAGTGGTAGTTTTCCCTAAGATCTAACTTTTAGTGTCTTTGGAGCAACCAAACAGTGGTGTTAGAATAAAAAGTGCTTATTCAGAGGGTTAACGGATTACAAAATTTCTTGGTTCTGCACACGCCTGAGCTGCTTTGAAAATTCTCCAAACTCCTTGAACTTCAAAATTACTGACGCAAAATTTCTGAAAATTTTCAATTTTTGTTTAAAAATAAATCCGATAAGGATAAACAAAAGATAGCTCGAAACTTCACGAATTTACATGGATTGAAAATATTGGAATAAGCATACCTGATAACCCGATATGTTCGATAGATAAGAGAGAAAGGGGAAGAATGAGGATTAAAGAAAAAGGGGAAGAGTAATGTATGATAGAAGGATAGGGATTTGAATAGAATATACCTTGTTTATCCTGCTCGAATGAGACTAAAAAGTCCCTTTACCCCAGCAGTCTAAACAAGGTCTCGTGTATTTTATGGGTTTAATATTGTACAATGCATAATTATTACAATAGACCTTGCTTAGTTAAAAAAACAAAAAAAAAACAATAATATTAATGAGAAGAAGGAAGGAAGAGCAATGTATGATAGGAGGATAGGGAATAGAATAGAATATTTATTTTATTTGTAGTTAAGTATGTATACCCTAACGGGTGTTTCCAATGGTCATCAATAATTATAAAAACTAGACAATATTAATACTAATAAAATAATATCAATGATAAAATAAGAAGAAAAAAAAAATCCCATTGATAAAAAGAAAAAGTAAAAAAAGGGAAGAGAAAGAAAGGACAGAGTGTAAAATGACAGAACAGGAGATAGGTGAGAGAAACACTGAGAAGACATTACCCCTGCGAGGAAGGACTAATGAAATTCATAAAATGACACAGAGAAGAGTTAAGTTAGTAGAACGAAAGATGAGAGTTGGTAAAATGACATGGAATAAGATACGTATAGAAAGTAAAATGACAAACAAAAAGATACGTTTAGGCCGTATCATGACAGAGAAGCGAATTGAGAGAGAAGAGTGTAGACGTGAAAAGGATAGAGAGAAGAATAGACTGTAAAAAGGACAGAGGAGAATTTAAGTAGAAGGTAAAATGAAGAAGAAGTCGGTTAGGTTGATCATAAATTGACATGAAAGAAGGTAAGAGGCAAACTGATAGAGAAGAAAATAGAAGTTAGAATAAAAGAGAAGAGGATACTAGAATAAGGGATGACTTGATAACAAAAAGGTAGACACTAAAAGGACAGAAGAAGAAACAAACAACAGGACAAAGAAGATAGGGAGGGAGTAAAATGACAAAGAAGAATGCAAGAAGAGGGTAAAATGAGAGAAGGGAGTAGGAGGTAGAATGAATTTTCGTCATTTGGGAACGATGTTCGTGGAACATCAGAAAATTGGGGGGCGAAATTGGGAGCGAAGGGAGGTAGCAGGAAGTTAGTTGGGTGGAGGGGTAAAGGGGAAGCAGGGAAAGAATTTTGAAGGCGGTAGTAGAGAGTTAGTCGCGGGGAGAGAAGTATGAGGGAGGTAATGCGAGGAGGTTTATTTTGGACAATGAGAGGTGGGAGGTATTCATGAAGAAGGGTTTGAGGGGAGGGAACAGGGAAGTAGAGATGCAGGGGAGGAATGAGAGAGGTAGGAACGGAGGGAGAGATGAGTAGGTAGAGGAGAAAGGAAGGTAGATTTTGGGGGAAAAGGGGAAGTGAAATTTTAGTTGAAGGAAGAGGTAGAGTTGAAAGGAAGGAGGTAGCTAAAGTGGGGAATAGGGGAAATGAAATTTTAGGAGAAGGAAGAGGTAGAGTTGAAAGGAAGGAGGTAGCTTTAAAGCGGGGAATAGGCGGAAGTGAATTTTTAAGGCAAGGAAAGAGGCGCCGGAGCGAAGAAAGGAAGGAGACTTTTAGGAAAGGGAGGAGAGGTTTACGATGCATCGATTTGAGCCAAAGGATGCGGAGGTGTTGGGAGGGGTGGTTCGCTCAAGGTGAAGGAACTCCGTTATCAGGAAAAGTGTCTGCATTCTCTTGAAGAAAAAAGAATCGCACAAGTAACTACCTCCTTTTTCTCCTTCTTCCTTGTCGTCGTCTTCTTCTTCTCTTCTCTCTCACTTCTTCTCCTCTGTTCCTCTCTTCTTCTTCTCTCTCTCTTCTTCTTCTTCTTCTTCCTCTTCTTCGTCTTTCTTTCGTTCTTCTTCTACGTAACTACCTTTTTTTCTCCGTGTTGGAATTCATAATCATTTCAAAGGCGTTATTTTTTTTCGGTAGGTACTCGAGAAATTTCAGCGCTCCCTAAGTGGGACAGCTCCCATTGAATGTTTTTCACGGGTTTATGTGTAAATTAAAGGTGAAACTTTTTTTTTTTTTTTTTTTTTTTTTTTTAAGGAGATATTTTTCGTTGAGATATACAAAAACTGCATACAGGGTGTTTTCCAAGAACATACAGGATGTATATGAAGAACTGCACTCGGTGTGAGATCGTTTGATTTTCAACGAAAAAGGTGTAGAACAAATGTCAGACTCTGAGATCTGGAAGTATAACACCCCATTTTATAAACACAAATCCTCGCTCTTAAATCAGACTAAAACAAATTTCAGCCAACCAGATGTTTGGAATTGATGCTTCAGTGCAGCTTAAGAGCCAGCATTTTGTTCATAATATGTATGGCTTCAAGTATCTGCACTAAAGTCAAAATTTTCATCAAAACTCAAATTTTTCTCTCTAAATTTTTATGAAATTCCTGGAAATTTACAAGATAATAAAATGTGAAAGAAATAAACATGCTGAAAGCTGAGTTTGAAATGTTATGCACAATATAATGCGTTATTTTAATACCTACTTCCAATATACAAAAGGTTGATAAAAAAAATATAATACCTTATTTATGTAGATTATTTTGTTTTAGATGATTCGAGGGGAACAAATTGAGAAACACATCATTTGATGGGAAATGGGTTTAACTTTGAATTGAATTGAATAAAAGTGCTTTTTTCAGCTCTTACTGCTTTTGTGCTTTTTTTCAGTGCTTTTTTCAGCTCTTACTACGGAAAAAGCACCCAATTGGTACATTTAAGCTGAATCTCTTGTTCACCTTAGGGAAATGTTACTGACGAAATGGTTATTTAG
The DNA here is from genome assembly GCF_000475195.1 of Diaphorina citri. Lineage (NCBI taxonomy): Eukaryota > Metazoa > Arthropoda > Insecta > Hemiptera > Psyllidae > Diaphorina > Diaphorina citri. Next base: position 97,734 of record NW_007377481.1, on the reverse strand, counting down.
TAGGGACGTAATCCACCCCAAGCTTATTATTTCATTAATTTTTTCGTTTTACAAAATTTACATTTTAAAATTTCCATATTCATAATACAAAGATTTTACCACCGAACAATGCACTTTGAAATTTCCACCTTTGCCATATTTCGATACCTTTGCCATGCCATACCACCACATTTTCCATATTTCAATAATCTTTATACACTGGTAATGCCACCACTGGTCGCTACTCGATTAAAGTAGCTACTCATTAATTTGTCCTCACGAGGCTGAGTGCACGCCGAACTCCAAAAACTGAGTCGAAAAAACTCTGACCCCGCCGGGAATTGAACCCAGGACCTCCGGTGTACAAGTATGATACCCACTCGGGCACGGAGGTTGCGTAAACCTAATTATATTGAACTCTGCGGCTGTTGAACCCTGTCGAGTTCAATAGTCGTGGCCAGTTCAAAGCCTGCGAGGCCTGTGTGGTACGCACATGAAATGGTTCTCAGAAAGAAGGACAAGAAAGAAGAAGAAGAGGAGGAGAAGGAAGAACAAGAAAAAGATGGAAAAGGAGAAGAGGAAGAAGAAGAAGAGGAGGAGGAAGAACAAGAAGAAGAAGGAGAAGGACGAAGAAGAAGAAGAAGAAGAAGAAAGAGAAACAGTAAAAGTTATATGTGAAAATAAAATTTTGGAAATTTGCGTGGGCCAAACTGTCGAGAACGAAACATGCTATCACCAGGCCATTGAACTTTGCTTCAAAATTTTACAAAAAGGAAAAGCTCCCTCTCTTTCTCTCTCTGCCGATAGTAAAATGGGAGGAGAAAGTTCTGAGTCCTTTTAGAAAATAAGAAAAAGGCACAACTTTCGGTTAGAAAGCATATCGTGATACCCCTCGATCAAAGAGGTGTTAGCATTAATATTATGAATTATCTACTCTTTTAATTTTATATGAATAGAATGTTTTAAATGTTTAATAAAAGTGCTTTTTTCAGCTCTTACTGCTTTTGTGCTTTTTTTCAGTGCTTTTTTCAGCTCTTACTACGGAAAAAGCACCCAATTGGTGCATTTAAGCTGAATCTCTTGTTCACCTTAGGGAAATGTTACTGACGAAATGGTTATTTAGTAGGGACGTAATCCATCCCAAGCTTATTATTTCATTAATTTTTTCGTTTTACAAAATTTACATTTTAAAATTTCCATATTCATATTACAAAGATTTTACCAACAAACAATGCACTTTGAAATTTCCACCTTTGCAATCATTTTCCATATTTCAATAATCTTTTTACACTGGTAACGCCACCACTGGTCGCTACTCGATTAAAGTAGCTACTCATTTGTTCTCACGAGGCTGAGTGCACGCCGAACTCCAAATACAGAGCCACTAAAGTCAAAATTTTCATCAAAACTCAAATTTTTCTCTCTAAATTTTTATGAAATTCCTGGAAATTTACAAGATAATAAAATGTGAAAGAAATAAACATGCTGAAAGCTGAGTTTGAAATGTTATGCACAATATAATGCGTTATTTTAATACCTACTTCCAATATACAAAAGGTTGATAAAAAAAATATAATACCTTATTTATGTAGATTATTTTGTTTTAGATGATTCGAGGGGAACAAATTGAGAAACACATCATTTGATGGGAAATGGGTTTAACTTTGAATTGAATTGAATAAAAGTGCTTTTTTCAGCTCTTACTGCTTTTGTGCTTTTTTTCAGTGCTTTTTTCAGCTCTTACTACGGAAAAAGCACCCAATTGGTACATTTAAGCTGAATCTCTTGTTCACCTTAGGGAAATGTTACTGACGAAATGGTTATTTAGTAGGGACGTAATCCACCCCAAGCTTATTATTTCATTAATTTTTTCGTTTTACAAAATTTACATTTTAAAATTTCCATATTCATAATACAAAGATTTTACCACCGAACAATGCACTTTGAAATTTCCACCTTTGCCATATTTCGATACCTTTGCCATGCCATACCACCACATTTTCCATATTTCAATAATCTTTATACACTGGTAATGCCACCACTGGTCGCTACTCGATTAAAGTAGCTACTCATTAATTTGTCCTCACGAGGCTGAGTGCACGCCGAACTCCAAAAACTGAGTCGAAAAAACTCTGACCCCGCCGGGAATTGAACCCAGGACCTCCGGTGTACAAGTATGATACCCACTCGGGCACGGAGGTTGCGTAAACCTAATTATATTGAACTCTGCGGCTGTTGAACCCTGTCGAGTTCAATAGTCGTGGCCAGTTCAAAGCCTGCGAGGCCTGTGTGGTACGCACAGGAAACGGTTCTCAGAAAGAAGGACAAGAAAGAAGAAGAGGAGGAGAAGGAAGAACAAGAAAAAGATGGAAAAGGAGAAGAGGAAGAAGAAGAAGAGGAGGAGGAGGAAGAACAAGAAGAAGAAGAAGAAGGACGAAGAAGAAGAAAGAGAAACAGTAAAAGTTATATGTGAAAATAAAATTTTGGAAATTTGCGTGGGCCAAACTGTCGAGAACGAAACATGCTATCACCAGGCCATTGAACTTTGCTTCAAAATTTTACAAAAAGGAAAAGCTCCCTCTCTTTCTCTCTCTGCCGATAGTAAAATGGGATGAGAAAGTTCTGAGTCCTTTTAGAAAATAAGAAAAAGGCACAACCTCACCGGGGATTGAACCCGGGACTTTCGGTTAGAAAGCATATCGTGATACCCCTCGATCACAGAGGTGTTCTTTAGCATTAATATTATGAATTATCTACTCTTTTAATTTTAAATGAATAGAATGTTTTAAATGTTTATTTTTTGGTCTGCGAGGGGAAGTGTGGTATGTGATACCCCAGAGACCAATATAAAATGAGTAAAGTTTCCATTGAATATCAATAGTGCTAGTCTCCCCCTGCATGTAATGAGTAGGACACGGGAACTCTCTCACTTTTTACAACTCCAACCCCACATTGTTTCCTGTGGAGAAATTTAATCAATCAATTTCGACTTCCTCATAATTCCCTAACATGCATGCATAACTTGAAAACTTCTAAAAGCCATGAAGAGAAAGTTGAAATTTAATCAATCAATTTCGACTTCCTCATAATTCCCTAACATGCATGCATAACTTGAAAACTTCTAAAAGCCATGAAGAGAAAGTTTGAAAGTTTCAAACGCAAGCGTATGGAGGCTTAGGAAAAAAATTCACCACTTCGCAGGCCTACTAGAGTTCAATATATTTAAAACATTAGGACGGCAAAGAGGCCTGTATCTTTCAAGCCGATGCAGTCATTCGATTTTCACTCTGAAAACGACTAAACCCTTAGTTTTACCCTTTTAATTCTTTTTAATTTCCAACACATAGTGATGTAATAAAAAGTTAACTCGAACTTTTAAATCTAGCCACAATTAGCTTCATGTACAGATAAAATTAGTAAAATTTGACTTAGTTTAATTGATAGTAAAGTACAAGTCCGGTGATTTCCTAAAGATTATTTTAGTTCATTGTCCCTGTTATAGAATAACCCTAAATAATTTTACTTGTGAAAAAGTAAATTTAAATTTTTAGCTAACATTTTTAGAAACAAATTTTTATTAAATATTGAAATTTTTTAAAAAAGTGCCTATTAGTTTAGAAATTTAAGTTTTTGTCCTCGTATGTTCAAAAGAAAATTAAGTTGCAGTAAGTTGATAATTTTGTGTTTTCGCTATCTACCTATAAATAAATAATTTTTGTTTCTTGCTGATTTGGAGTTGGATCGAAGCTTTTCATGGAAGGAGGTGAGGTAGCTAAAGTGGGGAATAGGGGAAATGAAATTTTAGGAGAAGGAAGAGGTAGAGTTGAAAGGAAGGAGGTAGCTAAAGTGGGGTGGGGAATAGGGGAAATGAAATTTTAGGAGAAGGAGGAGGTAGAGTTGAACGGAAGAAAGGAGGGAGGTAGCTTTAAAGTGGAGAACAGGGGAAGTGAATTTTTAGGGGAAGGAAGAGGCGCCGAGGGGAAGAAAGGAAGGAGACTTTTAGGGGAAAGGGAGGAGAGGTTAGAATGCAATCGATTTGAGCCAAGGATGCGGAGGTGTTGGAGGTGGTTCGCTCAAGGTGAAGGAACTCCGTATCAGGAAATGTCTGCATTCTTTGAAGAAAAAAGAATCACAAGTACCTACCTCCTTTTTCTCCTTCTTCTTCTTCGTGCTGCTCTAACGATTTTTTTTTTTTTTTTTTTTTTTTTTGAAATTATAAAATTACGTTTCTTGAATTTTACTTTGCTCTGCATTTTGCAATTCAATGTCTTTTCTCTGAAAAATATGCTTAACCGAATACCTTTTATTCATGTTTTACAAATTATTATTATTATCAGTCTTCGATATTTTTTCTTTTGAGATTTTGGGAATGAAAATTATTTATTCCAGTCTCTTTTGAAAAGAAAAGGAAAAAAATAAATTTGTTTAAAGCTTGATGTTTCGCTTTGAAATTTTGGTCTATCCTAATTTGTAATTTTGGTTTTCTCCCTTTTTCTTGATATTTGGGAGTTTCCGTCTATTGAGATACAACGAGATAATTGCAATATTTTCTATTTAAATATTTACTTGGGCTAGGTAAGAGGAACTGTAAAACCGAGCCTTAGGAACTTCAGGCTCATTTTAAATGAGACCATTTGGGTTTCAATTTCATGTGAATTTCACATTCCCATTAGCCAAACCTCAGCCAAACACCCACACCACCTCAGCCAAAAATATATCGATCCAACTCTTATAACTCATTCTTTTTCATTCTAGCCTCTTGCTGCTTTCCTTAGGAAAACGTTACCACAAAGAGATCCAACCACTTTCAACTTCTAATCGCCTTCGTAATAAAATTTAGGTCCATTTTTGTTACCAATTTACCCCTCATTGAAAACCCAAATAAACACTGATATTATTATCACACTAATAACACTTAAAATATTCATAATACGTACTTCTAATAGTTAATCCCTTAATCAAACTGCACTTTAGAAAATTTAACCCTTTGATAACCCTAAAAATGATAATTTCGGTAAATTTCGCTTCTCGAAGATCATTTCGGTGAATTTTTCCGAGTGAAACTTTTTTTGAAATTTTCCTCACTTGAGCTACCTTTTGGCGGCTTAAGTCTGGCGGCGAGTGATCAAGTCAGCCTGGCTACCACGAAGACCAATGATGTCAAGACGGTGGAAGTTAAGGAAAGCGCCACAAGCCGCACCGTTAGTACCACCCCTCGAGCTTCGGATATGACAGGTGAGTTGGATATTGAGATGTGTCCACACATTGTCGACCGGCCGTCGATTGACGTCGACTGAAACCGTACACTGCCTCTGTAACATAGTAGATTCACCTCTTCACCTCGTCGATCAACCATCGATCGACGGCGTCGACTATGTGTGGACGCAGCTTTAAAATTTTATTAACACTCGAGTTTTTGGCCTCATGTTGAGTTTATTTTGGATCATTTGGGGATATTTTTCACGCATTTGCGCTTCCGCAGAAGAGCAATCTGCCTTTCAACGTGAAACTGTACTAGCTAGGCCCTGTAAAATGTAAAAAAAAAAAAATTTTTTTATTCAGAAAAGCCCTTTCTTATTTTTCACAGGCCATTTTTAACTTAATTATCTTGAATAAACAAATATTTAACTTGATTACAATTTTATTATCCTAATGAGTGCGTGCTGAAAACAAGAGGGAAACTCAATCGATATATTACAAAGCGCCAAAGTTTACGGATTATATTGTGTTTCCATGGTTACATAGCTATTAGAACAAATAACATTTTGAAATGAAGGGACCGTAACTTATACAATTAAAAAAAATTGAAATTTGAAATGGAAATTCATAAAGTTACGGAGTCGTCCATCATTCTGTACAAATAACAGTCATTGTTTATTTTATTTCTTCAAATTTATAAGATTAAACGAAGAATGATTTGAAAAGCCCCGTGTAAAGTTTCCTAGCGTAATTTTGAACCATAATTAAAATTGAACCCAGAAACACCTTTACAGCTTTGAAACTTGTGATGGAGACGCCAAAACTCCAAAGCACCTAGTCTGTGAGGTTTGAAATGATCCTGGAACATTGCATAATCTATGAGTTTTACGGCGTTTATTAAATTTTACTGCCAATCGATATTTCAATACCTACCTTGATACGTCAACTAAATAAATGAACTTAGCTAATTATGCATTAAAAAATTAATTTATTTTTAATATGCATTTCTCTTCGATTTCGGGACGATAAGACCATAGCAGTTAAAGTTCCCTCTGTCAAATCTCTTAAAAAAAAAAAATAATAATAATCGGACTGGATTTAAGTTTAAGACGTTAGACTTAGAAATCCTGTCAAAATCAAGCCCCTGGATGTAAGCTTGCGTGCTAACTGGGAAGAGAGCGAGAGAGAAAAGGAAAAAGAAAGCAGCCAAATTACTAAGTATTTTTTAACTAATGACCTTTCATCCTGATCGATTCTATAAGGATAATACTATAATAGAGACATCAAAGCTTAGCCAGACTGACTTGAGATAATGCACAAGGTCAACTTTAATAATAAAATGTACCTACCGCAAAAGAATCCAAATTTTGAGGAGTTACACTTAAACCTATTTGTTTCAATATTCTCAACGCCTTATATTATTGCAAATGAACAAATCCATTTGAAACAACAAAAAATTGTCAGTACATAGCTACTTATTTTGAACGCAGAAATCAAGCAGGTATTTGGACAAAAGTAAATTAGAATTTTAAATGTAAACCGGACTTAGGACAAGTTTTAAGACAACACCTGGCAATACACTTTCACCTTAGAGTCCAATGAGCAAAAATATCCGTTAGGACTTATGGGAGCCAAGTGCGAATAGCTTTAAGTACGAGGAGGTTTTTCAACAAGGTCTTGCTATTTTTGAACACCAAAGTCCAAAGGCACTTGAAAAACGAAGTAAAAAATACATAAATAAATAAAAAATAAAACGAAGTATAAACAAAATAATAGTATAAAAATCATTAGGTAAAGAAAAAATAAAATTAAAAGCCTTGAAGTAGTAGTCCCTACATGGAACCCGGGTTGACTCCCGATCGAGACAAAAAACAAGTATAACTTGCAAAATGGTCGATAGTTTGGTGATTTAGTGGATGTGCCAAAGTCAGCGTACTTTCTAATAGAGGGGATAAGAGAGAGAGAGAGAGAGAGAGAGAGAGAGAGAGAGAGAACCCAGTCAGAATGAGTTAATGAGATGCTGTGTCCCATATTGGGGATGTGTTGCATCTCATGTTTTTAAAGGTAGGTTTAATTATTTATTATTAGACTTGTAGTAATTAGTGGATTGGAAGGTTTATTTAAGGATAATACTATAATAGAGACATGAAATAAGGATTATATTTGTTCTTCCTACAATAGAAATCTAATGACACGTTTTTGACCTGCAACAACTCCCAATTGTTTGCTTTTCAAACGATGAACTTTATGAATTATCAGATGCGCTTACAGAATTATGAGTGGGAGGACATGCGGTGTTGTCACGTTTCCAACATTCAAAGGATTTTCGCTACGCATTCTGTGTTTGAAACAAATGAAATTGGCAACATTGCAGTTAACTCTTCAGAAAAAAAACTTTTTGGTTGTTCTTTGGTTGTATTTGTGGTTATTTGCGAGGTTCCTGCGGGATTTTGGTGAGAGTCGAATCCAGTAATTTTCGAAGGATTCGACCATCATAAGGGAGTAAATTCAAATCGTTAAACTATCAGGAAAAAAGTATCCAGTAATTTTCGAAGGATTCGACCATCATAAGGGAGTAAATTCAAATCGTTGAACTATCAGGAAAAAAAATATAAAATTGCATAATTGTTATATATTTTTTGTTATTTTTTTATCAAGCATCCGAGGGATATGAAAGTAAGGAAAGAGAGAGTAGGGAACCAGGAGAAATCAAAGAGAGAGAGGAGAGAGAGAAGCAAACAGTGAACAGTATGTTTGAACTGAGAGTCGCGAAGTACTCAGGGAACCGTTATATCCAAGTTCTGAGTACGCGTGTTTCCCAAAAATTAATGAAAAAAATTCGATCGCTTTTTTCTGAATTTAAATAATTTTAAAAAAATGTACGAAAAATAACAACAGAAAATAATTTTCCAAAACACTCCCGCAAGTTAGCAGATCTCTGTTGTGTGGATTTTAGCGTGACTGGACGACGAAAAAAATGCTTAAATTTCCTGTAGGTAGTGGATTTAGTGTGAATATTTCTTTATGTACAGTTGGATGTCAAGACAACTATTGTACAAAACTTTCGCCAAACTAAAATCGTTTAATTTAACTAAATAATTAATTAAAATAAACTTTTCGTCAACCTTTTCCATCTTTAAATATTTTTTGTGTTTACATTTTTATTGATTTTAATTAGACTCGAAGTTTTTTTCGTTTTTCTTGATCAAAGTGTCATTTTGTCTTAGAAGTTTTTTTGTTATTTTATAGTTATAATACCAAATCCAAACCCATTAATCCGTTTGTCTGTCCATCTGTGAGTACCTACTATGCTGAAATACTTATACCTATATAATGCTGCAATACTTATTAGGAGATAGGAATCTACAAAATGTAATATGGACTAACTATTTAGTACTGTCAAATTATAACTAAGTGGTAAACAGTACCTCCTAGAAAAACACCAAAAAGTTTTTTCACATCATGAAGTATTTTTGGCAATAATTAAATATCGATGAATGAGCCCATACAGTTGAACATGGTACCTACGCACAATCGTCAAGTGTAAAACTGAAGATAGCAAAGATTGCCTGAGACAATGATCCTGCCCTTCGATTTCCTTACGACTTGTGTATGTAGTTCGATATTTCAATACCTACCTTGATACGTCAACTAAATAAATGAACTTAGCTAATTATGCATTAAAAAATTAATTTATTTTTAATATGTAGGTATTTCAAAAATTAAAATGTACCTACCGCAAAAGAATCCAAATTTTGAGGAGTTACACTTAAACCTATTTGTTTCAATATTCTCAACGCCTTATTCACCTTATATTGTTGCAAATGAACAAATCCATTTGAAACAATAAAAAATTGTCAGTACATAGCTACTTATTTTGAACGCAGAAATCAAGCAGGTATTTGGACAAAAATAAATTAGAATTTTAAATGTAAACCGGACTTGGGACAAGTTTTAAGACAACACCTGGCAATACACTTTCACCTTAGAGTCCAATGAGCAAAAATATCCGTTAGGACTTGTGGAAGCCAAGTGCGAATAGCTTTAAGTACGAGGAGGTTTTTCAACAAGGTCTTGAGATTTTTGAACACCAAAGTCCAAAGGCACTTGAAAAACGAAGTAAAAAAATACATAAATAAATAAAAAATAAAACGAACCCATAAACAAGTGGTAAACAGTACCTCCTAGAAAAACACCAAAAAGTTTTTTCACATCATGAAGTATTTTTGGCAATAATTAAATATCGATGAATGAACCCATACAGTTGAACATGGTACCTACGCACAATCGTCAAGTGTAAATCTGAAGATAGCAAAGATTGCCTGAGACAATGATCCCGCCCTTCGATTTCCTTACGACTTGTGTATGTACCGACCTTTTCAATCAATAAAATACCAGAAGCTAATGATAATGAAAAACAACTTATTAACCCTCATATGCCCATTAATGTTTTGACATTTTGCGGAAATGAGGAGTTTGGGAAAAAGTGCAGGGAAAGAGAGAAAAGTGCAAGGAGGGGGATAGGGAAGGTGTGTGGGTGAGGAGGAGGAGGAGGAGAAGAAGAAAGAGGAGGAGAAGAAAGAGTGTGAGGGAGAAAGGGCGAGACTTTGAGACAGGGTGCGGCAAAAGTCACTCAAAAATAATTAAAGTGAACGGTGAACATTCCCAACAAAAGGGTGTGAAAAATTGCCATGATCCTGGACCACAAGTCCAAAAATTCACTTTGTAATTTACTTTTTCCTCGTGAGGAATAAAGGATAATTTTCTCATAGAAAACAGACTGAAAATCAGTCCGCGGATATGAATTAAGCCCTACTGGAGCTCTACTACATAATTCACAAAATTTTGATCTACCAAGTTCACCAGGTAAGTTGGTAACCTAAAGATCGTAGGTTCGACTTGCAATGTAAAAAATAGAGACAGGAATGACACGATATAGAATACAAAAGATACATAGGTTTAATATCTTTTTTTATACCCCTGGATTAGATTAGAGTTCAAGTCCATCCAATTCAGAAGTTTAACAGAAGACCAACAAAGTCTTACAGGTATATTTTGACATTTTCTTACATGACATTTGACATATGTATCATTCTATAGAAACATATTTTGCAGATCATTCTTTAGAATTATATTTTGGATTTGATCACATCGATATAATAAAGGCTACATTAACTTATCTTTTAGGGCTGTTTGTCCCTGAACTTCAGCCTCAGAGTAAGATTTTGTACGATTGACTGGATTAGTAGGTGGTAGTTTTAAATGCCTCCCGAAACAATAGCCATTTTGCCCATTTCGGGAAACAAAGGCTTGTCCATTATTTGCTGTTGATTAAAGAGCCTTTGATCATAATAATATAATCTTATTAATATTGTAAAAAAGAAATTTTGAAAAAAAAAACTGAATTTTTAGTAGAATATTTTTAAATCTTCTCAAGTGATTACAAGACCTTTTTAGAGATCTCGAGAGGAACAGGTCTTTCAAATATTCTGAATGGATCGTTCTTCATTAAAATTGGAAAGTAAAGAAAATGTTTTCTGTTAGATCGAAATGTTTGCCCTCAGAACCCCACACACCCTACGCCCCTGCTTCTGGTTTTTTTGTCGATATTTATTTTTATACGCCAAGATATACGTAAATCGACTTGTAACACCAACTTTCATTTACCAAAGTTTAGTTGTTTTTTGGTTATGTAATGTTAGGAGGCGGAAATTTGGCATACAGGATGTAGCTATCGGACTTTTTGGATCTTAAATAGGATTTTAAAATGGGCAAAATAAAATGGGTTTTATAATACATAGGTCTGATGTTAGGAGGCGGAAATTTGGCATACAGGATGTAGCTATCGGACTTTTTGGATCTTAAATAGGATTTTAAAATGGGCAAAATAAAATAGGTTTTATAATACATAGGTCTAAGGGGAAAATAGTCAGCTAGACTTAAGGTAAATGGAACAAAAAGTACTGAATATGAATACAGGGTGAATGAGTTTTTTGTAAAAAGAATCTGTTATCTACAAGCTTTCAAGCCATTGTAATAATTTCTCATTTGCCCTTTTCTTTATTCTAGCACCGTACTGTGTAAGTAAATAGGTCAAAAAATCGTCACTATGTCGTTTGGGTAATCGAATTCATTACCATCTTTTTTCATGAAAATGTGTAGTTTGACTTTTTCCTTATAATCGATTTGAAAGACCGACTTTAAAGACTTTTGACCGGCCGGCGGCCTCCGTATCATGTTTGGGATACGGTAATCATAGGCCTGGCCTGCGTATCTTCTTAGATCCAGAGCCGCAATTTTCAAGAGTCACTTGAGGATGAAAAGGATCAATTTTAAAATGAAGCATACTGAAATATTGTTGGAAATAAAGAACTATTGGCGGCACAAGACAGACTCTTTTAATTAATTATGTTTGAGATGTGGGAAACTGTTCACTCGAAGCTGACGGAAAATGACCATAGAGATGACGAGGACTCACAGCAGCAGCAACAGATGCTGCTCGCTCAGCAACCCCACACCTCCTCCGGCTCGATTAAAGGTAAGATCAGCAAATCAGCACATTTAACTTAATAGTGGCACAGCTGGTACAGTGGTACACTCTGGTACAGACAGAGATTTTTCCATTAAAAAGGAAAAAAATTAAACAAATGAACAAATCATTCCATTTCAATAGTTTCCCATTTTAGTGGTCAACACAAAAGAAAACCGAAGAAGTTTCATCTAATCTTAGCGACTTTTCAGTCTTGTAAAAACGATAAAGAGAGAGAGAGAGAGAGAGAGAGAGAGAGACGAGTTAGTGGATGTGCCAAACATACCAAATGTACCAATACAGGATTTAGAAATGGAGTCAAAGAAAAAGAGAGAAAGACTTATTAGTGGATGTTGATGCCACCTGTGAAAAAAAAAAGATAATTTCCATCTTCAAGTTTTTCATTTATTTATTTTTTATCTCTCTCGTTTACTGACAAAACAATCTAGTGAATCTTCTCTTCTTAAACTTTACTGAAGTCTTAAAATTAGTTGAAGATTTTCCGAAAGACTTTGAAACCTATCTTATTGACTTTGGAATGACATTTTGAGTAACCTGAATTTTTATTACTAAGTACCTAACTTTTATATCTATAAATTATTTCTTTAAAATAGTTGTTGGTAACTCCATTTCAGTTGCATTTAAAACTTAGGTTAATTCGAGAAACTTGTGAATTGCTGATGTAACGAAATCAATAATAAGCACATAAGCAAACAATTGTTTCTCTTAAATTATTAATTTAATTTAAAAAAAAAAAAGATAATATTGATCGGCGGCATTTTATCCCATTTAAATTCACTTTGGTCGTTTTTTGACCCATTTTATTTATCAATATACCTATTACATTTTTTTTTCTCTCTCAAAATAATGAATGAATAACTACCTACTCTGAAACCTGTGTATCCTAGAAGCCGTACATTTCATTCAATTTTAGACCAATAACCGCGTAGTGGAAAGAATTCCAATGGTCAGCAAATCAGCATAAAATGATCCATCAGCAAATACTTGTCAATGTTGAGTGAATAGTCTATCAGGAGGACCTATCTATTATTTTATATCCTCATAGATATATCTAAGAACATCCGTACATCCTTATATTCTTTATCTGAGCTACAGTACCTACTTTAAGAAGCGCAATTAACAGTAGTTCTGAGGACGCCAATCTCTTTTTTATGTTTCAATAGTGTTTGAATTGTACTATTATACTCTTCTGAATTTTTGTGCATATCACATTATTGCTAAGAGCCTCCTTAACGAATTTTTTCGTCATTTCTATATATAAATATATATATTAAAAAAAATACACCAATAATTCCGAAAGTGGTCGCTTCTCATTCAAAAAAGCTACTCATTTGTTCTAACTAGGCTCACTGCACTCCGTAGTCCAAGCACAGAGACGAAAAAAAGTTCGAATCTTCCGAAAATCGAACCCATGACTTCCGGTGTGCAGTCCTAGTACGATACCCATTCGATCTCAGTGGTTCCTCAACCTGAGATTTGTTTTTTTTTTTTTTTTTTTTCTTTTTTTACTGATAGAGGCTGGTAAACTAGCGACCCTTGGATTTGTTTTTTTTTTTTTTTTCTACTTTTTTTACTGATAGAGTCTGGTAAACTAGCGATCCTTAACAGATGGCTGGTTCGATACCAGCATTGCCAGTAACCTGGCTTTAAAAATGATCACCTCAGCCAAAAATGGCAGCAGTCCAAAATCAACAAGTCTACAAGGTATAATACTTCACATAATAGGTACTACTTGTCAGCTTGGGTACTTTCACTTCAACTTTGACGTCTTCCGTGCCCAAGTCCCTGGTTTTACCCTCTCAGGGTGGTAGGAAATGGACTGGTACTTAGGAGGACCGGGTTCGATGCTTGGCGGTGTTGATAAATTGTTTTCTTTGGCTAGTAAGCACGAGGGTACTACATAGTTCAAACATTGACCAAGAGAAAATTAAGACTATTAAGAGGTTGGTTGCTATTAAGAAAGTAACTGTGGCACATCCATTGAAAATTGCTGCAAAAATGAATTAGGAAAGTCGGTAGACAATAAGAAATTTTCATTGTGTTAAGCATAAATGTTTGTCACAAATGTCGTTCCCCGCACACTACGCTAAATTTTATGACTAGACTTGGACTCGAACCACCAACCTCCAGATCCAGAGTCTACCGTGCTAACCAATGCACCACTGTGGTTGGTTGCTATTAAGAAAGTAACTGTGGCACATCCATTGGAGACCTTGTTTAGACTGCTGGGGTAAAGGAACTTTTCAGTCCTATTCGGGCAGGATAAACAAGGTATATTCTATTCTATTCTATTCTTTGTCTCTCATCAGATGGGCGAGAAGAGACACTATTTTCCTTTTAAAAAGATAGTACACGAAAGTAGGTAAATCGAAAAGGAAATTTTTAAAGATATTAGGTACTCGTATGTACCTACCTACGCGGTTCATAATAAACCAAAGTAATGATTAAGTGGTTAATAACTATGTTGTTAATTAGTTATGTCATGTAGCATGTACTCAAGTCAGTAACCTGCGTAGCCTAGTGAATACCACAATGGCCTAGAATGCAGAAGGCTTGGGTTCGATTTCCGGCAGACAATAATAAAGTGTATTCTTCTGCATAACTGTGAGGAAAAAAAATGTGAAGAACGAATAGAAGAAGGAAAGCTAACGATACATGAAGAATTGAAGATGGCTTACGAAAGCTGTTTTCCCAAGGCTGCTTTTAGGCGGTAACATACAAAGAGACTTTTCAACTTCAATACCACAATGAAAATTCAATTACCTGCCTAAGGTGGTTTAGTGGTCAAGACGCTCGCCTGGTAAAAGAGGGCGTGGGTTCAACCCCAGCCGTGGTATGGAATTTTGTCCTCAACATTGTTTGAGAATTTGACCACATATTAGTAATTTACTTCCGGGATAAAGGGACTCTGTAGTCCTATTCAAGCGCCTGTCTTGTAAGCGCTAGGTCTCGGGTTTGATTCCCACCTGGGCCGGATTTTATCCTAAACGGATAAGGTTCGTTCTCGGAACGGCTGTTAATCTCCCACGGTTCCTCCCCTCAGGTACCCCTATGTAGGAGATGTGACGGGCAGCTACACCACCAGTGGGGGATACTCGTTCACGCCAACCCTACCGTTCGACGTCGGTGCCGACTTTGTGGACAGTACGACCACGTATGAGCCGAGACCTACCAGTGTCCACGACAGTGGCGGAGGTACAGCAGATGTCAACAGCTCGGGTAAGAAAACACAATCAATCAAATGGTGAATTTATTTGTGTTAAAGCAGAGGCCTTTTCACAATTTACGGGGTATCAGCATTACTAAGTGCTTCTGCAATCAATTTCCATACTTCAAAAATCTTTTTACACTCGTAATGCCGCCACTGATCGTTATTCCATTGAAGTGGCTACTCAATGGAGGAGTTGCAACTGGGAAAATATTTTTAATAAAATGTCGATTCCTACGTAAAAAGTTGTGAAAAATCCAAATCCGAGGTCTCCCCCTTCAAGTTTTTAAAGTTGACTCAAATAAAAGTGGACTTCAGTAAAAATCAATGATGATGGTACAGGCAGCAATGACTATATTAATAGTCTAAGTTCTAACCTAAACACAACTTGCGGGTCGAGAGTTCATTTTGGAGCCCACGAAAAAAATCGACATTCCTACGTAACAATCGAAGGTTTGATTTCTCAAGAAATGTACACAGTATAGGTACCTATACATACATATTTTAAAAATTTCGCTAGCGCGTGTCGACTCTAAAAAATCCTTTTCCTGTACCTCTAGGTGTTTGGTTGCACCTATTCTGGTGTGTATGAGGTGCCTACCTATTTTCCTATTCAGATACGTACCTACATAGTATTCGCTAAAATAAAGCACTAGGTACCTACCTAGGTTCACAAGGCTACATAGAATTCCTAGACCCAATCCTTGAACTCAGCCAGGACTCGAACCCAGGTCACACCACACGCGAGGCCAGTATGTCAGCTAAGAAATAAGCAATAAGGATTCAGAGGGTTTATTCCCCTCGGTTTTTTATCGCAAGTTAAGTGAGCGGAGAGTGAGGAGTTACGTAAATATGCGGAAGAGAAACCAGTGACTGTACTGTAGTACCTACGCCCAAGCTTTCTGGTACGTATATTTTAGTATGTGTTCTCCACATGTACATTCTAACTCTTATGTTCCCAATGGATTAGCAATACCTCGCGCGGGCATGTCGGCTTTTGCATAATCTCCGGATATTAACGGATAAAATACTCGCCAGTCCCGTAAACACGCCAAGCTTTCTGGTACGTATATTTTAGTATGTGTTCTCCACATGTACATTCTAACTCTTATGTTCCCAATGGATTAGCAATACCTCGCACGGGCATGTCGGCTTTTGCATAATCTCCGGATATTAACGGATAAAATACTCGCCAGTCCCGTAAACACAAGTCTTGGTCGGGAGTCATGAATTATGACGTCATCGCCTACGGGAGCGTATGCCGTGACGTCAAAGTTCACGATTTACCGGTATTTTTCAGATCGATTTATCTCGGTATCTAGAAGTCGTAGAAGAAAAAGAAAAATTCCGTTGGTCCTCATTTTTTCTGCTCTATGACTTTGAAACATCACCCAAGTAAGCGCAATTGATCTATTGTCCTCACGAGGCTGAGTGTACCCCGAACTCCTAACACTGAGTCGAGAAGCATTTCTAATACCGGCCACTCACACTCAAACGGTCTGATAGACCTCGTTCGGGGGCTTTTTCCGCCACACGTTCCGACTGATTGTCATGTGGGTCTGTGCATGTCAGACGGTCTAAGCTGTCGACATAAGAGACTCATTAAAGGTGGCGCTCCGATCCTAGCTGCCGGGTCGCGCTGCCGAGCTGCCTGGTCGCGCCATAAAGGTGACGTTCCGATCCTAGCGGCCGGGTCGCGCGACTTCCATTACAAACTTCCAGTCGAACAAATTATTACAAAAATAGTATTTTAAATCACATGAAAACCTCACGGGCAGCGCGACCACACTGCTCTCTAAGGGGGCACTAACACCCCATTCTGTGAACAAAAATTCTCCCTCTCGGGGCAAATTGAAAAAGATCTGCCCCAACAGATGTGGGAAATTGATGCTTTAGTGCATTTTCAGAGGCAGTATTTTGTTCATAAATATGGCTCTAAGTTACGAAAAACACATATTGACTCGATCGACGGCTATGTATGGACACGGCTTTAGAGATGTACGAGTAGGTAATAGGTAAATGTTGATTGAAGTACGTATTTCGAGAATTACAGCACCTTACTAATTTGGTCTGTCCACCAATGCCACACACAACATCAATAGGAAAAGCTCCCTCCACATATTAGAGCTCCTGAGAGTTAGGTGGAAGAGAATGCCCCAGGCATTAACCTCGCCTAATGATTTACCTTCCGAACAAGACTCCCATATTACTACGATCTCGTACATTCCCCTATCTCCCAGATTGTCCCAGTTTACTGAGTCATCCTGTCGATAAGGAATCCCCCAAAATTGCACACCTATTTCCCATTTTACAGGGGGGAATAAGTGGAAATGTGAGATCAAAAACCCCAAGAGAGTTTAAAGAGCTACGGGTATGTGCCACAATGTCACATGTACACTTCAATCTTTCCCAGGAATAATAACATAGAAAATAACATAGGCCCTCCTTCCTGGGAACGATTCACTTGTTACAGGCTGATGATTGTTTTTACGCCATTATTTCCAAGTCCCGGCAAAAATCTGAGGAATTGTGAGAAGGTATTTTATTTCTATGCCCGTCGCATATTGGAATTGTAGTCGCGCGACTTTTGGTAGCGCGTAGTCCCATGAAAAACCGAACTTATGAAAATGATAAAGACCTCCTATTAGGCTCTCTATCATTTTCATAGGTTTGGTTCTACAGGGGACTACGCGCTACTAAAAGTCGCGCGTCTACGCTTCCATTGTGAGGCGGGTCTAAATGAGTGTTTCATCGCCTGTTTTTTTTTTTTATCGGAGAAATGAAACAGCTGCTACGTGCGGCTGAAGTGTACCATACGGGTCCCGCACTATGTCCCTTATAAGAAAAACAATGTGTTAGAGTGTAGAATGGAGTTTATTTTGCTTAGTGAAAAGTCCTTTAATCCCGCAGTCTAACGGAGGTCTTGGGGATATTTATGGGTTTAGGGACGTTTGGGGATTCACTTGAATTGAATGGGAGAGACTCCATTGAACAGAGAAAAAGGCAGAATTACATGAAATTCAACAACTTTTGAAATTCAACTTTTGAGATTCAATAATGTTTCCATGAAAAGAGAGAGAGAGACTACTGGAAAACCAATTTTAATCCCGCAGTCTAACGGAGGTCTTGGGGATATTTATGGGTTTAGGGACGTTTGGGGATTCACTTGAATTGAATGGGAGAGACTCTATTGAACAGAGAAAAAGGCAGAATTACATGAGAACTTTTGAAATTCAACCATGTTTCCATGAAAAGAGAGAGAGAGAGACTACTGGAAAACCAAAGTTAATAGGTAGCTATCTTGGGGAAACAGCACAAGCTTTTATTTAGCAGCAAAAAGCGTTTGGAAATAATTTTAGAATATACGTACATATTATTTAGGGAAGGCTGTCAGTGTAAAGGGATGGAAGTACCTACCCAACAAACTGTCCCAAATTTTTTGGACCCGATTGTATGCTACCATATTGCAATGGTAAAAACCAAATGCTGTCGTCGACTCGTCGTGGGTTCAAGGAACCGTTTAGAGTCTTATGATTATGACTTATGAGTAGAATCCACCAAGCCTCTGACTTGGTGGATCTTTCGTACACAAAAAGCCCCCTCTGAGGCTTAGGTGTAGGGGCTAACAGCCCTAAAAGTAGGGTTACGCTTATACGAATCTACGAAGAGTCTTACCATTAAGTTAGTCTTAAGACTAAGTTAGGCTCCTGTCAGTGTAAAGGGATGGAAGTACCTACCCAACAAACTGTCCCAAATTTTTTGGACCCGATTGTATGCTACCATATTGCAATGGTAAATAATAATAATAATAATAGTGCTTATTTATACTGCTCGCATAGGACTGAAAAGTCCCTTTACTCCAGCAGTAGACTATTATTGTGGTCAAATTCTCAAATTATATTGAGGATAAAATTCCATACCTCGGCTGGGATTGAACCCACGCCCTCCTGTTTACCAGGCGAGCGCCTTGACCACTACCCACTACACCACCGAGGTAGGACCACTACACCACCGAGGTAAAAACCAAATGCTGTCGTCGACTCGTCGTCGGTTCAAGGAACCGTTTATAAGAGTCTTATGATTATGACTTATGACTAGAATCCACCAAGTCAGAGCCTTGGTGGATCTTTCGTACACAAAAAGCCCCCTCTGAGGCTTATGTGTAGGGGCAAACAGCCCTAAAAGTCGGGCTACGCTTATACGAATCTACGAAGTAAGAGTCTTACCATTAAGTTAGTCTTACGACTAAGTTAGGCTCGTAGAAGTGAAATAAATCTTACGGTTTGAAATTCATGCAGAACCAAGAACCTGCAAGTTGGTTGTTAGTCTTACTGTTAGCTCCATCTTCATGGTACCGTTGTATTGTATAGACCAGAGGAGTGACTTCAAGTAGAATTCATGATGAATAGAACAGATACCGTTACATCACTAGTTGATACCATCCAGTACACACGAATTCCAGGAAGAGGTAGTAGATTACGTCACCTCTTGCAAGAAAGTAAATAGAAAGTTAGCTCGTCGGTATCATGCGAGATAGTTCGCTAGTTCTAACTCTTCCTACTTCTGCCAATGTACTCTGGGTCTCACATAACTCGTAGTGGCGAAGCCAACAGAGCCTAGAGGCCAGTGCCCCCTAGTGATAATTATAAATAATGTTGACACACTGGTAGACTCGTACTTCGTACAGTTATCTCTCGTATTGTGTTGGAGAGGAAGTTTCATCGTAGGCAAGGGGTAAACTTATCCTCCTATGCTAATTACCCAAATAATGGTTCAGGATTAGGTGACTCACCTGGCAGGTAAACAAAATAAATAAATCACATGGATTTGTCCTGTCGATGTCAGATTATAGACTGTCCTAACCCTAGCGGTGGTAGACTCGTACTTCGTACAGTTATCTCTCGTATTGTGTTGGAGAGGAAGTTTCATCGTAGGCAAGGGGTAAACTTATCCTCCTATTCTAATTACCCAAATAATGGTTCAGGATTAGGTGACTCACCTGGCAGGTAAACAAAATAAATAAATCACATGGATTTGCCCTGTCGATGTCAGATTATAGACTCTCCTAACCCTAGCGATTGGACGTGATTTTCTCCTGTTTGTTGTGAAACTTGGGGAAATTTCGGTCTCTGCCAAGCCTTTGGGAGGGAAATTTAGGCGCTAGAATCAAGAAAGGAAAATGATAATTTTATTCTTTTGAACGGCAGGATTGAAATTTTTTGAGGGTCTAAGGAGTTGCCCAACACAGCAATACGAAATCAACACGAAAATTTCCTAAAAAAAAAATCATTCTGCTAGAAAAAAGGTAGTACATATTTCCCTCGGTGGGAATCGATCTCACGTTCTCTCACGTAGCGAGACGAGAAATCTACCATCTACCACTACATTACTTCCCTGTGAGTTTGTAGTTGTATAATCAAGCGTTCTTATGTGTAAGTCATGAATTTAATGAAGACTTACTTGAAAGATTAAGCGAGATATGAAAGATATTTTTTTGTTACCTCTTTAGGATTTATTAGCTGTTATATCAGTGCTTCGCAACGTATCCTGTTGCAAACGAGTATGACTCTCTAGTTGAATACCTGCATTTTATCTTGGTGCACGATTATATAAAACTATTGATTAAAGAGCCTTTGATCATAATAATATAATCTTATTAATATTGTAAAAAAGAAATTAAAAAAAAACTGAATTTTTAGTAGAATATTTTTAAATCTTCTCAAGTGATTACAAGACCTTTTTTAGAGATCTCGAGAGGAACAGGTCTTTCGAATATTCTGAATGGATCGTTCTTCATTAAAATTGGAAAGTAAAGAAAATGTTTTCTGTTAGATCGAAATGTTTGTTAATGTTTTGACATTTTGCGGAAATGAGGAGTTTGGGAAAAAGTGCAGGGAAAGAGAGAAAAGTGCAAGGAGGGGGATAGGGAAGGTGGGTGGGTGAGGAGGAGGAGGAGAAGAAAGAGTGTGAGGGAGAAAGGGCGAGACTTTGAGACAGGGTGCGGCAAAAGTCACTCAAAAATAACTAAAGTGAACATTCCCAACAAAAGGGTGTGAAAAATTGCCATGATCCTGGACCACAAGTCCAAAAATTCACTTTGTAATTTACTTTTTCCTCATGAGGAATAAAGGATAATTTTCTCATAGAAAACAGACTGAAAATCAGTCCGCGAATATGAATTAAGCCCTACTGGAGCTCGACTACATAATTCACAAAATTTTGATCTACCAAGTTCACCAGGTAAGTTGGTAACCTAAAGATCGTAGGTTCGACTTGCAATGTAAAAAATAGAGACAGGAATGACACGATATAAAACACAAAAGATACATAGGTCTAATATCTTTTTTTATACCCCTGGATTAGATTAGAGTTCAAGTCCATCCCATCCAGAAGTTTAACAGAAGACCAACAAAGTCTTACAGGTATATCTTGACATTTTCTTACATGACATTTGACATATCATTCTATAGAAACATATTTTGCAGATCATTCTTTAGAATTATATTTTGGATTTGATCACATAGATATAATAAAGGCTAGATTAACTTATCTTTTGGGGCAGTTTGTCCCTGAACTTCAGAGTAAGATTTTTGTGTATGATTGACTAGATTAGTAGGCGGTAGTTTTAAATGCCTCCCGAAACAATAGCCATTTTGCCCATTTCGGGAAACAAAGGCTTGTCCATTATTTGCCGAGAAACGTTACCCAAATGTCCGGGAAACAACAGAAACAAAAACTTTCATGACCACATTCATCGTTGCAAGTTGTTAAAAATGCCCAGCTCACTAAGGAAATTCGGACAGCACTAAGCAGAAAAGAACCATCCATAAGACAATTCCCCTTATGGATGGTTCTTTTCTCTTGGACACTAAAACTTATCTCCCAGATTGCTTACCAATCTTGCCGAGAAACGTTACCCAAATGTCCGGGAAACAACAGAAACAAAAACTTTCATGACCACATTCATCGTTGCAAGTTGTTAAAAATGTCCAGCTCACTAAGGGAATTCGGACAGCGCTAAGCAGAAAAGAACCATCCATAAGGCAATTCCCCTTATGGATGGTTCTTTTCTCGTGGACACTAAAACTTATCTCCCAGATTACTTACCAATTAACCACTACTTTGCATGTCATAAGAACATCACGGATACTTAAGGAAATCTCTATCACCCAACCTCTATCTATCGGAAGGGTGATGAAAACGGTAGAGATAGCTCAAGGCCAATATTTTCATCCTTTACATGTAATTGACTGTCTTTTGTATCCCTAAAGTCCAAGAAATTGTAAGTAAAGTCCAAGGAATTGTAAATTTGTTAAACACATCTGAAAGCTTGTCGCAAAAATGTCCTTCGTCGAATAACATACACAAACGGTAGAGATAGCTCAAGGCCAATATTTTCATCCTTTACATGTAATTGACTGTCTTTTGTATCCCTAAAGTCCAAGAAATTGTAACTAAAGTCCAAGGAATTGTAAATTTGTTATAAACACATCTAAAAGCTTGTCACAAAAATGTCTTTCGTCGAATAACATACAGTACACCAATCTTTTTGACTTAACTCGGGGTTCGAATCACCAGCCTTCAGGTCTAAAGTCCACCGAGCTAACGACTGAGGCTAGCAATTTTATTGCACTACTTTTCTTGTGGAAATAATTATGTACCTAATGGTTTTCAACCTGGATCTAAGTCTAAGGGGGCACTAACACCCCATTCTGTGAACAAAAATTCTCCCTCTCGGGGCAAATTGAAAAAGATCTGCCCCAACAGATGTGGGAAAATTGATGCTTTAGTGCATTTTCAGAGGCAGTATTTTGTTCATAAATACCTATGGCTCTAAGTTACGAAAAACACATATTGACTCGATCGACGGCTATGTTTGGACACGGCTTTAGAGATGTACGAGTAGGTAATAGGTAAATGTTGATTGAAGTAGGTATTTCGAGAATTACAGCACCTTACTAATTTGATCTGTCCACATTGGTGGACATACATTTGGCATTGGCCAAACACAATCAACCCCACACCTCCTCCGGCTCGATTAAAGGTAAGATCAGCAAATCAGCACATTTAACTTAATAGTGGCACAGCTGGTACAGTGGTATACTCTGGTACAAACAGAGATTTTTCCATTAAAAAGGAAAAAAAAATAAACAAATCATTCCATTTCAATACTTTCCCATTTTAGTGGTCAACACAAAAGAAAACCGAAGAAGTTTCATCTAATCTTAGCGACTTTTCAGTCTTGTAAAAACGAGAGAGAGAGAGAGAGAGAGAGAGAGAGAGAGAGACGAGTTAGTGAATGTGCCAAATGTACCAATACAGGAGTTAGAAATGGAGTCAAAGAAAAAGAGAGAAAGACTTATTAGTGGATGTATGTACCAAAAATAATAATTTTTCCAAAACTAGATAAAAGGATAGATAGGAAGCATACAACCTAAAGGTTAAGTTATCTTGTACCAGGTAAATATTTTTAATCTAAAAGACTCTTCATAATAAACTTACTTCAGATAAAGAAAAAACTTAATGAACCTATGCTTCGAAGAAGAAAAAAGACTTAAAAATATTATTATTATTATTTTAAGTAGGAATTGATTTTCTTGGCTGTAAAACTCAAACCATAACCTTTAGAATGTAACCTATTGTAACCTAAAGGTTATGACCGTTTTATGGCTCTTTTAATCCATCCAAGTTTGGCTGTACAGACACTCACTTTAGTCTGCTAAAAGGCTAACTGGTAATAAGGGCTTTCCTGAAGTACCTAAAATGAAAAGGGCTCTACCGTATAAAAAAAAAAGCTGGCAAGACGATATTACTTTGGTTATATTATTTTGGTTTGAGGCCTTTCTGTCTTCCTTCTCATTGTTTGGTTTATGATGCGTTTATGCTGTTCGATTAGCATACTGGTTAACTTTTTTATTCCCAGAATGTCCTCAAGCTTCTTTTTCAAACCGTCTTGTTCAGCAGGCTGTAATTTATTTCCAGTCTAATCTTTAAAATCTAACCCCTAAGAGATCCCCTAAATCTCCTAGAATTTCCAAAAAGTACAAAATTGCGTAGATGAAAGGAATTTTTGGTGATCAGCGTATTTGGTATGAAGCATAGTAATATTTCCTTTTATATTTGTATGAAAGAATTCTGTAATTCTGAGGAAGGTAGGAATTCATAGTTGATGAATCACAAATTCGTATTTGGTTTTTAAATCGGCCTTCAAGATATTTGGCTTGGTCCTGTTGATTCTATTGGTCAAATCTTCTCCTCTTCCCTTCAACTTCTGAAGTTATTCTTCGGGGGTTTGGAAATGCATGGTAAAATCTCTCCTAAACTTTTGCATTTTGTGTTTTGTGAGCCGATCACTCGCACGTTGAAGTCGGAGAACATAATATAGTTGTAGTTACACAGTTGTTTGTTTGCTGTATCAAGTCAGGCACTCAGGCAGTTTCGTTCTCTCGTGTTCTAGCGTAAGTCAATGACCTAACGTTCGCGTCTGCGCAGAAGTGATGCTATTACTGACCTACTTTCCGAAGGCAAATACTTCGCTTAGCATCATCTCTTTTTCGTATCTTGCTTTGATATCAATATTTATCATATTTTTTTCTTTATTTTATTTTATTATTTATTTTAATATTCTGGTAGCTCCTCTGTTGTCTGGAAACATGCATAATATTCCGGAATAAATAATATACATTTATAGGCGTTTCACCCCCGTAATGGTAAATACTGAGGCGGACCAACTTGAGCGATCGTTCGGTGAATACTGAACTGCAAGTGGCTGAATGCTGAGACTGTAGATACCTATAATAGGAATGATATGCCATAAGTCGGAAATGTGAAGAGACTGCCTGTTTCATAACACAGGCAGTTCTGTTAAGATGTGAATGTGAAAAATCTCCAAGTGTGAGTGGAGAATATTGTTTTACTTTCTATTACCCCCTTCGCGTGA
Source organism: Diaphorina citri (assembly GCF_000475195.1). Classification (NCBI taxonomy): domain Eukaryota; kingdom Metazoa; phylum Arthropoda; class Insecta; order Hemiptera; family Psyllidae; genus Diaphorina; species Diaphorina citri. The sequence goes on along the minus strand of NW_007377481.1, from coordinate 72,858 downwards.
TGAATGAGATTTTTATAGCGCTTATTTTTTCGCTCTCGCGGTAAGAGCAGGCACATCGCCTCGTCGATAATGTGGTCAAACCACTCGACTGGTAAACGCAATATCGCGGGTTCGATCCCAGCTGAGCTACGGAATTTTACCTTCATTTGTTCAAGTTGAAAATTAGTTATACCTCTTTTAACGAAATCTGAGACATTAACGTTGCGTCTCCTTGTGACTACCTTTCTTTGAAGAGTCTATTGTTCGATCGGGATTGAACCCTCACCCGCCTGTTTACAAAACTAACTTACTGACCGCTAGCCTGGTGTTTCCATGGCAACCTAGCTGTCAGAGCTATTAATATTCATACAGGAGTTTTAATAAAAAAATATCTTCAATAAATTCAAATGAAAAGTAGATGGGCACTGCTCTCTTACAAATTCTTTATGTGAGTTTTCTTTTCTGGTGATGCTGCCACTGATCGCTACTGATTTGAAGAAGCTACTCGATTGTCCTCATGAGGTTGCCTGCCTCCTTTTTTTCTATTTATCTTTATATTCCTTTAGTTCTTTTTCTACCTATATTTTATATTTGGACAGCATTAAGCATAAAAGAACCCATAAGGGGAATTATGGATGGTTCTTTCTTGTTTAATAGAATATACCTTGTTTATCCTGCTGGGATAGGACTGAAAAGTCCCTTTGCCCCGCCGTCCAACTAGGGTCTTATATATTTTGTCATATTATTTTGTCTTCCATTCCTTTTTGTGACCAATTTATATTTGCTGTTTTCCAGGAGCATCATCGAGGAATAGGCTAATTACCATCAAAGTAGAAAACGAGTCGGTTCCCGAGCCTTCACAATCTACCATAGTGTCCACGTTTGTTGACAGTACTACCTCGAGACAAACAGAAGATTATAGTAAGTAGAATAGAATAGAATTAGAATAGAATAGTTGTCTGGTAGCATAGTCGAAAGTTTGGTGTTCCGACTTGTTATCAATCTGACCTATATTCTACAAATAAACAAAAAAATCAAACGAATCCGTTGATCCCTTGCCTAAGTACATACTGTAGGAACCCAATATTATCTGACGTTTCCGTTCGCAATGTGATAGTCTTTGTTTGTGTTATGCCGAAGCATGTCACAACTTTTGAGCGTTGTGGATGTCATAGGTAGATTCGTAGAAGCTTAACCCATCCTTTAGGGCTGTCTAGCCTCTACACCTAAGCCTCAGATTGGGATTTTTGTGTATGAGATGTCATAGGTTCTCGTAGTCAAGTTCTGTAATGCTAAAAAATATCGTGTAAAAAAATGTCCATTAGCTTGCCTTGTGAGCCCTAGAGTGTAGGTTCGAATACCGCCCGCGGCAAGCTTTATCCTATCCTGTAATCCCTTCTTTGATTTCGGGACAAAATCTATATAGGGTAACGATCCATGATTCTTTGAGGTGGGGGGGGGCAAGAGTCGAAGGATGGGGTCCAGGCCCCCCTTCTAAATAAGGCCCTGCCAATAAGGACCGCTGTACAGTGAGATGTGCCCGGCAAAGGTCAATTGGTATAAATGTGTTGATTAAATCATCAATCCTTCTCGACAGGTCAAACCCAAAATAGATAGGTACCTAGGTTATATTAGAAAGATCTTCTTTGGTGGGGTAAAGAGAACAAAATTAAAATAAATACCCAATTAGAAAATGTTGTAAACTGATAATATGCATAATTGTATAAAAAAATTCACATACGGAACCTATCATTATGGGAACTTATCAATAGATTTTGTCAACGTGCAATAAGGAAATGCAAAATCTGAATAAGGAAAGGGTTGTGTTCTCTGGGTAAGATAAGACTTTTCAGTCCTATTCGGGCAGGATAAACAAGGTATATTCTATTCTTCTTCGTATTTCTTTGTCGGGTAGGCATTTCTTCGGGTATCCTCCGAAGAATACTTAGGTACAGTTTATTCGCGTATTTCAAAAGCTACGTATCCACTAAAGAGGATGATGTTATCAAAACCAATCGACAAAAGTAAATCAGTTTGAACTTTGGACAAACGTTTTTATTTTGTCAGTGTTGTGGCATAGTAAATTAAATTTTAAAATGGAGGAGAAAGTTAATACCTAAGTACAGAAATTTAATACCTACCTAGGTACCAGAAAATCGAAACGAAAAATCCATTCCGTAAAGTTACGCACATTGCATAACTAAAACGTTTAAAGGCGTTCATACAATCACCTCCCGTTGTACAAAGGATAAAGTTGTGATTCTACCTTCTGGAATGAATTTTACAAACGGAAATTAATGTCAATCATCTGCCTGTGCCATCAGGTAAAGCCTTTTTGTTTGATTTGGCTTGGTCGGAATAAAATCATCGCTTTCGATATACTTTCCGGGACCTCCAGTGTGCAAGCCTAGTGATACCCACTCGGCCATCTCTCTCTCTCCCTCTCTATCCTTCTCATCGTCCTTCATTTTTCTCCGTCTGTCTGTAAAGTTCTGTTTTGTTCGGAGGAAAAAAAAGTACAAAGAAAGTTGAGAAATGCAATACGTAGGTGCACGAGTACTTTGCTGCTTGACGAATACAAAATAGAAGCTCAACGTTAGAACATGGAAGAAGGAAGTTTGTTGTCTTTACTGGTTATGACTCATATGATCATCGTAAACACGAGTCTTGGTCCAAATAGCCGAAATATCCCAGGGAATTTCTGTGATTCTTTCCATTCTTTGTTATTATGTTCGAAACACATTTAATTTCTAACGACAAGAGTTAGTTGTTGTCATTTTAGGTCATTAACACTTGGGTACATACGGACGCCCTTCTTAGTTCATTGACCTCAGTTGTGTTCATAATATACCTAGTGACGAACCGTACACTCAATCTTACACGAACTTACCCGATGCACGTTCGGGTTTTTATTTTCTTCGCGTTTTATTTGAATGAAATAAAAAGAGTAAAATCTCCAAGTGTGAGTGGAGAATATTGTTTTACTTTCTATTACCCCCTTCGCGTGATGAATGAGATTTTTATAGCGCTTATTTTTCCGCTCTCGCGGTAAGAGCAGGCACATCGCCTCGTCGATAATGTGGTCAAACCACTCAGATGTGAATGTGATATGTTCCGAATCCTGTGTTTCACCATCCGATTAACTGCAGTGTTTTGATCAACATAATGTGCTGCATTTGTTAATGGATATGCTATGAGATGAGCATGCTATGACACGGGCGTAAAGTCGCACCTACGAGTATTTGTGAAGGTGTTCCATTAGGTACAAGTTTTTTTATTTATTTTAGATAGGTAGTTCAAAGTAAGTATTTTTTGATGATCTCGGTCCAAGCCTATCGAAAAGACAATAAAATTTTAGTGGATGTGCCATAAAACCCAATATCTTAGTACAGATTTCCTTGGAAGCAGGAAATAGAGAAATATTATTATTAGTGGATGTCACAAGAGCACCAAATTTTCTAATACACCTTGAGAAGGAAGAAATGGAGACTTCAATATTTTAGTGGATGTGCCAAAATCTCCAGAACAATATGGGCTCAAATCCAGACGGGGAAACCAATCTACAACACAGAATCGGTTTAAAACAAGTGCATCACCTTTAGAAACACCTCCAAAGAATTTTCTTTGATTTTTGAAGCGGATTTTCCCCATGTTCGCTTGGTTTTTTCCCCATGTACCTACTTTCCTTATTTTTTCTGTTCAGACAGCTTTTATGGTGCTAAAAAATAGACTGTATTTCACTGCCATTGATATGTTTTTTTTCCGTGCAAAATAAATCCTTATTGATACAGTATTTCCGGCTCTTCTTCCAGTCCTCTTCTCCCTCAATATTCATATTTTCCACCCCTTTCCAATCACGTAGTTCTTTACACAGCTGTATATTTATTTTTCAACTATTTTGGATTTGTATTTTTACTTTCTTTATCCTGTAATAAGGAAACGATTGGTGGCATTTCGACCGCTTTTTGGCGGTTTTCAGCTGTAATGACTAAACGGTTAGAGATATTAAAAAAAAAAAAAATAATGGGACAAGACCCCCCAAAACCATATCTAGAACACCCACATAAGCATAATTCAGTAGGATAAGGAAAGTCGTGTGATGTTCACACCAGATTTTTCTATTCATTTTGTTTCATGTGAGGTGATATATTGCAGAAATTCTGGTAATACTTTAGAAGTAGAAATCGTAAGCTCCTTTAGAATATCATCGAATGCTAAAGTCTTCCAACAAACAGAGGAAATTGGGAAAATAACTCCCCAATACAGGGAGGATAATGTTTCAACCTTTTTATGTTACGAAATAAACACAACTGAAAAAATTGAACCTAAAAAGCTTAAATTATTAATAAAAGTGATGTGGGTCACGTCATGCTAAGCAACACTCGGCTAGAACCTATCTGGACAGGTGACTGTCTGGAGAAGAAGATTGTGAATTTGTGATGCCACCTGTGAAAAAAAAAAGATAATTTCCATCTTCAAGTTTTTCATTTATTTATTTTTTATCTCTCTCGTTTACTGACAAAACACTCTACTGAATCTTCTCTTCTTAAACTTTACTGAAGCCTTGAAAGTAGTTGAAGATTTTCCGAAAGACTTTGAAACCTATCTTATTGACTTCGGAATGACATTTTGAGTAACCTGAATTTTTATTACTAAGTACCTAAGGTAAATCGTCAGCCAAGATCGACGTTGCTTACCTATGATGCCCTCTTTGTGGAATCGGGGTATTCTACTCCACTTAATAGAGGGATTATAGAGAAAGAATTTGGTACCTAGATGATTATTGTAGGTAGGTAGGAGAAAGATAATTTGGTGAAGATAAATCCATGTAAAGGTACATTTGGTCAACATAAAGCCAAGAGTAAAGATACATTTGACCATCATAAAGCCAAGAGTAAAGTGTCCGTAGTTTTAAAGAGCCCAAAAGAAAAAAAAAGATATATAAATATTTGCAATCATATAAAGTCACGAGTAAAGATACATTTGGCCAACATAAAGCCATTAAAGCCACGAGTAAAGATACATTTGGTCAACATAAAGCCATTAAAGCCACGAGTAAAGATATTTTTTTTTCGACATAAAGCCATCAGTAAAACGCTTCCATTTCACCCCACCCCCTCCCATCTTACTTGTAACAAAGTATATTTTACTGTCAGCAAATACTCTACTCTCCCCACCTATCCTTGTTTCTATCTTCCCCCTCCCTTCCTCTATCCTTCCCGTTCCTATCCTTCTCCTCTTCCTCCCTCCCTTCTCTCTCTCTCCCTCTCTATCCTTCTCATCGTCCTTCATTTTTCTCCGTCTGTCTGTAAAGTTCTGTTTTGTTCGGAGGAAAAAAAAAGTACAAAGAAAGTTGAGAAATGCAATACGTAGGTGCACGAGTACTTTGCTGCTTGACGAATACAAAATAGAAGCTTAACGTTAGAACATGGAAGAAGGAAGGTTTTTGTCTTTACTGGTTATGACTCATATGATCATATATGATCTTTTTTTTTAAATTTAAGCAAGGTTTTAATTTATAAAAAGTACACCTATTTTGTACCAAATACATGAGACTTTGTTTAGACTGCGGGAGTAAAGGGACTTTTCAGTCTCATTCTGGCAGTATAAACAGGGTATATTCTATTCTATTCTATTCCATATGAGGAAATATGAGAGGAAAAATAATGGTTTGAAAACGAAATAGAGAACATGAGAGAAGAGAAGAACGGAAGAGAAAAATAAAGAAAGCAGAACAGAAGGAAAGAGAGAGTAAAAGAGACGAGAAAAGGAGAGAAGCAAAAAGAACAGAAGAGAATGTTGTAGGTAAAAATGAGAATGAAAAATCCCTTTATCACGCAGTTTAAGTAGCTATCTATGATGCTAGATTTTGGTCTAGCATTTTTTGGGGGTGCGATTCCTGTTGTAAAAAGACTATGGTGCACCACCATATTTGGTACATTTAATTATTATTATTATCCTGTATTTATTTTCTAAATAACTTATTCCTTATGATTTTTTTCCAGATCCAACGCAGATCTCAGAATTTCTTGGTAAAGGAATTGCCGAGGCTCATGCAAAGTCCTGTTTGTATACTTTAGATTATGTACACCAATTGTTTAAAAAGGCTGATCAAACGAAATTGACGTACTTTAAAAGAATGGTAAGTTGAATACCTCCTTGAAAATAAAAATAATTAAAAATTATCGAAATGATTAAAACAAATCACCCAGGCCTCTAATCGAATATGAATTTTTATCCTATCCGAAAATTTTGAAATAGTGATACGTGTGCCTATTTCGTATTAGTGGATGTGTCAATTTTACAAGGTTTGAATAGAGAGAAACAATAAAAAGAATGGTAAGTTGAATACCTCCTTGAAAATAAAAATAATTAAAAATTATCGAAATGATTAAAACAAATCACCCAGGCCTCTAATACGTGTGCCTATTTCGTATTAGTGGATGTGTCAATTTTACAAGGTTTGAATAGAGAGAAACAATTAATAAAATTTACTGACGAACTGCCCAAAATTTGGGTTGCCAAAAAGACACAGCAACTTTTCAGCCAGAATTATTGTGACAGTTAACTTCCATTAATTCTTTCGAAATCTAAGATAGGTAATCATCATCTGTACCTATCTTTTAATTTTATTGGTGGATGTGTTGATTTTCCAAACAAAACAAACAAACAAATATCAAAATCATAATTATTGAGAGTTTCATCACTACTAAAATAAAATTTCAAATAGAATTTCTAGGTTTGCTAATTGGTTAACCCCTTTTAATTTTATTTTCCTTTCAGTCGCATGAGGAGCTGTGGTTGGAATGTGCACAGAAATTGACTGCAGTTAATCTGTACCTATCTTTTAATTTTATTGGTGGATGTGTTGATTTTCCAAACAAAACAAACAAACAAATATCAAAATCATAATTATTGAGTATTATTGAGAGTTTCATGGCTACTAAAATTTCAAATAGAAGTTCTAGGTTTGCTAATTGGTTAACCCCTTTTAATTTTATTTTCATTTCAGTCGCATGAGGAGCTGTGGTTGGAATGTGCACAGAAATTGACTGCAGTTATTCAACAAATTATAGAATTTGCAAAATTAGTTCCAGGTTTTCTAAAATTGTCGCAGGATGATCAAATTGTTCTGCTCAAAACAGGTAAGTCTGATGACGTTTAACTCTTGAAACAGGACTCGGGACGGTGCATAATTTGTAACCCAGCATGATTCGATCTGTGTTGAGCTGTTGAGACTATCACCCATATTTATGAACAAAATGCTGGCTCTTAAGTTCGTGCTAAGCATAGTCTCAAGGCATTGGTCAATTTTGACTTGAGACTGATCTAAGAACGATCATTCTTGTTCATAAATACGAGTGTATGGTAGGTATAGGAAGACTCGAGACTTTTCTTGGTAATATATCTTAAATGTTAAACCGACCACAATAATTATCTACCTAGTGTAGTGATTAACGCGGTTTAATTCAGACAATACCTAATCTTAATAGTAAGGTTGACGAGGCATACTTCGAAATACGGTGGTTCAGGTGGTTGGTGGTATGAGACTTGGAATCTGTCGGTAGGTAGAATTTAGAAAGAGCTGAAGAAATCCTAAAAATAATTTTGATTTTGGTCTTTTCTGTTGCAGGAAGTTTTGAATTAGCACTATTGCGGATATCAAGATATTACGATTTGTCTCAGAACAGCATCCTGTACGAGGACGTCCTGGTTTCGCAAGACATATTCTATGGACAAAACAGGACTTCCCCGGAGATGAAGCTTATATTTCTGATATTCGACATTGTACGTGCAGTAGCAGAACTCAAACTTACAGAGACTGAACTAGCCTTATTTTCTGCGATGGTCTTACTGTCCCCAGGTACGTACCGTTCTTTCCTTTGTCGATGAGTGTAGGAATTTACCACAAACTGAAGGGGATGTGTCAACAGGGAGGAGGGGTGCTCCTATTTCAATTAGACATTAAACACCTCTGTCGATGAGTGTAGGAATTTACCACAAACTGAAGGGGATGTGTCAACAGGGAGGAGGGGTGCTCCTATTTCAATTAGACATTAAACAACAAAAGCTTACCTGTACAGCACGACCTAAAGCTATGCATTCATCTCCTTAACACAATATCCTTCTCCTCCTTCTTCTGCTTCGTCTTCTTCTTCTTCTCAATAGTAGTAGCCTACTGCTGGAGTAAAGGGACTTTTCAGTCCTATGCGAGCAGTATAAATAAGCACTATTATTATTATTATTAAACAACAAAAGCTTACCTGTACAGTTACGGGCACGACCTAAAGCTGTACATTCATCTCCTTAACACAATATCCTTCTCCTCCTCCTTCTGCTTCGCCTTCTTCTTCTCCTCCTCCTCCTTTTTCATTTCTTCTTTTTAACCCTTTTGGATTGCTGTTGACAGATCGCAGTGGTATTAAAGACGTGCTGGAGATAAGTAGACTGCACAGAGCCGTGAAAAAGTTGCTGGAGGCGGAACTGGAGAAGAATCATGTCCCCATCCGGGGGGATATGACGCTGTTTGCAACCCTCAACGCTAAAATCTTGACGCTGAGGTAAGGAAGAAAATAGAATAGATCATACCTTGTTTCCCCTAGATGGTCCCGAGAAAATATTGCCCAGCATAGGACAGAATGTCCTCTTTGCTCTCGGGCCTACACAGTCTAAAGGTGTGTCCACACATAGTCGACCAACTATCGATTGACGTCGACTGAACCGTCCACACTGCCTCGATAACATAGATTCAGCTCGTTGTCAATCGATATCGATGGACTAAGTGTGAACACACCTCAAGGGTTATATTTATAATGAACAAAACTACATATGACGCTGTTTGCAACCCTCAACGCTAAAATCTTGACGCTGAGGTAAGGAAGAAAATAGAATAGATCATACCTTGTTTCCCCTAGAATCCCTAGATGGTCCCGAGAAAATATTGCCCAGCATAGGACAGAATGTCCTCTTTGCTCTCGGGCCTACACAGTCTAAAGGTGTGTCCACACATAGTCGACCAACTATCGATTGACGTCGATCGATGTCGACTGAACCGTCCACACTGCCTCGATAACATAGATTCAGCTCGTTGTCAATCGATATCGATGGACTATGTGTGAACACACCTCAAGGGTTATATTTTTATAATGAACAAAACTACACTGAAACCTGAAACATCGATCACTGAAGTTAAGCAACGTTGAGCGTGGATAGTACTTGGATGGGTGACCGCTTGGGAACACCACGTAACGTTGACATTCTTTTTGGAAACTTGATTATAACATACATCTGACTAGTTAAATTTCTGTCAGTCTGACTTGAGAGTGAGAATTTTCGTTCTTAAAATGAGGTGTAAGGAAGAATACATCTGACTAGTTAAATTTCTGTCAGTCTGACTTGAGAGTGAGAATTTTCGTTCTTAAAATGAGGTGTAAGGAAGAAAAAAAAAAGCCCTAAAAAAGCTAGGAAGGTAGCGCACTTGTCTTGTAAGCGCTAGGTTGTGGGATGATTTCCCGCCCGGGACAAACTCTATCCTAATTAAAAAAAAAATAGAAAGTAAAAAAAAGGTTCGTTCTCGGAACGGCTGGCTTTCTCCTATCCTGTCCTCCTTCCCTCTTCGATTTCGGGACGATGAGATTCTTAAGGCAATCTCTGCCATCCGAAAAGGTATCATTCTTCTAAGGAATACTAAAATTTGTTCTTTCGGTCTTTCCAGGCAACTAAGCACATTACACATGGAGGCGTTGACAAATTTCAAGAGATCCGCCCCTCACGTTGACTTTCCTGCCCTACACAAGGAGCTGTTCTCAGTAGATAGCTGAACCCCCATGTAAGTCCATTATGTATAGTCAACTTCGGTGTCTGTGCAGATCTTATGCATATGTGGGGAAAGCCTGACTCTCCTGCTTGTAATTGTGGAGTCGAACGTCAAACAATACATCACATTGTTGAGAAGTGTCCCCTCAGATGTGGGATCTGTGTCAAAAATGACTTGTATACGGGCAGTGACAGTGCTATCACATACATAGAGAATCTCGATATCCGACTCTGATTTACTGTTCTTTTGTTTTTCATTATTCACACCCAACTTTCTTATATGATGTCAAAATATACGTTCATACAATTAATAATAATGTATAGCCAATTCCACATAACCAGTGGAGACCATGGACCCTTGACTCGAAGGTTTGGCTGGACCATTTGGGCAAGAAATTGTTCTATATCACGAGAGAATCCCGTTCCAAGCATTTTCTTGCTCAAAAGATTGGTCTGGCCATCCAGAGAGGCAACGCTGCATGCATCCTAGGGTCTCTACCGGAGGGGAGAAATTTTAATGAATTTTTTTTATAATTAAATAAATAAACAATTAAAAGTCTTTATCTTTATCATTGTTCTATTATTACCTAAGTACTTTATACATTTACTGTTTTAATTAATTTTTATTTTTAATATTTAATCCTGTAAACTGGGGTATAGTGTCAAAAATGACTTGTATACGGGCAGTGACAGTGCTATCACATACATAGAGAATCTCGATATCCGACTCTGATTTACTGTTCTTTTCAATACTGTTTTTCATTATTCACACCCAACTTTCTTATATGATGTCAAAATATACGTTCATACGATTAATAATAAAAGAACCCATAAGGGGAATTATGGATGGTTCTTTCTTGTTTAATAGAATATACCTTGTTTATCCTGCTGGGATAGGACTGAAAAGTCCCTTTGCCCCGCCGTCCAACTAGGGTCTTATATATTTTGTCATATTATTTTGTCTTCCATTCCTTTTTGTGACCAATTTATATTTGCTGTTTTCCAGGAGCATCATCGAGGAATAGGCTAATTACCATCAAAGTAGAAAACGAGTCGGTTCCCGAGCCTTCACAATCTACCATAGTGTCCACGTTTGTTGACAGTACTACCTCGAGACAAACAGAAGATTATAGTAAGTAGAATAGAATAGAATAGAATTAGAATAGAATAGAATTAGAATAGAATAGAATAAAATAGAGCAGAATAGAGTAGGGTGTACCTTGTTTATTCTGCTGGGATAGGACTGAAAAGTCCCTTTACTCCGGCAGGCGATTTCACATTTCACAGTTATATTTTTTTACAGTTTAAGGGTAATATATTTTTACAGTTTAAGGGTAAGGGTATAAAGTACTTACTATTTCTCATGTCCTTATGCAGTACTGCTATTCTCAATGCTGCTTGACAATATCCCAAAAGCTTTTATTGATTTATTAGTTTAAATGTCTACTTATTTTTTAATTGAATGTTCGTGTTGTTTTTCTGATTTCAGAAAGCGAAGAAAAGTTGGGGCAGCGTGAGATTTTGTTGTTGAAGTACCCGCGGCTATTGTAAAATTTACGGGAAGAACAATTTCATTTTATTTTTACTTAAAACCCCCTAAATAATAAATTAATGTGTTAAATATTTAGGAACAAATTTTTTCGTTAAAAAAATTAAATTAAGTTTTTATTTTTTAATTGATAATTTTTATAGATTTTTTTTTTTTATTAAGATGATACTAGCTAGATAGACTTTATTAAAGGATGTTTAATTTTTTCCCCTTTCAATTTTTATTTTTTAATTTAAAATTCAGTAGCCTTTGACAAATTAGACAATTAGTACAAAGAAAGTACAAACCTAACCTAAAATCTTTAATCTTAATTTATCAAAATTCTCAATGGGTATTTGACCAATCTGCTATTTTATGGATTACCATGTCAAAGTATTCTTCATTTGAAATCTACTCAAAATTTACTGAACCAGGCGAAATTCCAACCCACAACTTCTTTCCTAATTGTCATGGAGGGTAAAGGCCTAAAGTTGAACCGATTAATCTTTCGCTACAAAATATATGGAAATGGATATTTTGCGGAATGAAATTCTACACTGGAAACTTTTATTTACCTGAAAACTATTTTTATGGATTTCGAAACGAATCCTAGAAAGTGTACGGAAATATGAACTTCCCAGTTATGCGACAATGAACTTCCCAGTTGTAAACAAAGAGAATCAACTAAGCGAGGTGAACGCCTAAAGCACTTTCTGCAAAAACTTTTGAAATATGAACTTCCCAGTTATGCGACAATGAACTTCCCAGTTGTAAACAAAGAGAATCAACTAAGCGAGGTGAACGCCTAAAGCACTATCTACCACCCCGCTTCAAAAACTTCAAAGTGGTCAAATTCTCAAATAAATGAGAATAAAACCTCGGCCGGAATCGAACCCAGCTGTTTACGAACCAAACATACTGACTCTTAAGCCACCGAGGTAGGAATAGAATGTGGCTCTTATTGAAACTTTATGTACGAGTTCCCAAATAAGTTTTCATTAAAAGGGCTAAAAGGCACGAGGTCCATAATAAGACAACTAATTTTACGTAGGTTATACCTATAAAAAAAAGGGCAAAGAAAGATGGTTTCTCTGGCCAAAAAAGTGTCCGCAAAAGACGTTAACATTAGATGAAAAGGACATCTTATCCCAAACCACATAACTAAAGACGGCTAGGTGTTATTTTAAATCGGTTTCGACACAGGATAAATCTTCTAACCTAACCTAAAGCTGGTTAAGACATAAAAAAAAGGGCAAAGAAAGATGGTTTCTCTGGCCAAAAAAGTGTCCGCAAAAGACGTTAACATTAGATGAAAAGGACATCTTATCCTACCTATAGGAATCTATACTACCTATAGGAAGGAAATCAGCTGAAATATTTTCATAAAATAAGTAGGTTTCAAATCAATCCATTGTTTTCAAAAGTAGGTATCCTGACATAACTACGACTGTTAACGATTTATTGCTACAGATTTACTTATCCGGGTCTAAAATTGGTACAGATTTTAATCGGTCAACATTGGCCTACCGAGGCCTACCGAGACCTACCGAGCTACCGACGAGTTTTTAACCTTTTGACGAATTTTGATACAGATGATTTTTTTACGGTTAATATAGTAAAGGAGCCAGAAAAGGCCTTAAAGATTCACTAAGATTGTATAAGTGTATAATGGTGTATATAAACACAGGTGTTGACTGCACTACTATGGTATATTAAAACATTAATATAAAATTGAATAATTTTCTCATTATTACTGAGTCCGGGGGATTAACTCACGGAACCACCTTTTTACTTTCTATTACCCTTTGTAGGAATGTTCGGCTTCTATATTATAACGGGCAGTGGATACTGTTCATCTCACGGAACCACCTTTTTACTTTCTATTACCCTTTGTAGGAATGTTCGGCTTCTATATTATAACGGGCAGTGGATACTGTTCATATACAACGGGTCTGCCCAAATCGTAAGTATCATCGCTATTGAAGCAGGATTTTGTCTGGACCAGCGGCATCAGCCCAGACGTATCCACGAACAGCCCCAAAAGCGTTTAGAGCTCGATTACTACAAATTTTACTAGCTGATGCCCTTCGCACTCAACCTTGGCTATTTCTTTAGCAAGGGAAATTCAGGCTGATATACTCCCTGTTTAAAGTCCCCCAGCCAGACTAAGCTGGTCTATTCACTTTTTACTTTAAGCGCAGAAAAAAGTAACTTTTGAAGTAAAAAGTGTGGAATGCAGAATCGTTCGTGAAACAAACTGGCTGGCGGACCTTAAACAAGAAGCAGACCATTGTCTTGCTGTGGGACTATAAATAGGAATCAGAACAGCCAAACCCCAACCAGCCCGACTAGCTGGAGGTTACAAAGGGTTTATCATGTTTCAAAGGAATGGTCCTCATGATGGTTGACTGCGGTTCGGAACGGACCAAGTAATCTTGGCAAGAGACCAACAACCCTCTTCGGTGCAGCTACACCGCTATAACAATAATCGTGAGCCAACCTCAGTGATTAGCTGGTTCAAGTCCAAGTCCTAGAAGTTATGGAGGTGTATTAAGTGGGAACGATATTGGTGACAAGTTTTAAAGTATGCTTTAACACAGAAATTCTCAAGCCTCAAGATAGAAATACCATTATAGTTTGAGTACAATCTATGATCTAGGAAAGAGATTCTGAAAACCGTCCGTAGCGCATGCGTTTCAACTTTAAATAAAGAAGGTAAGTCAAAATTTTGCTACTCAAACACAAAAATAACAAAATAAAAGTCAAATTTGAGTTATTCGTAAAAGCTTTTTCTTTAAATAAAGAAGGTAAGTCAAAATTTTGCTACTCAAACACAAAAATAACAAAATAAAAGTCAAATTTGAGTTATTCGTAAAAGCTGTGTCCACAAAAGGTCGACGCCCGCCGACCGACGGAGGTGAATCTATGTTGTTGAGGCAGTGTACGGTTTCATTAGTCGACATCGATCGACGGCGTCAACTATGTGTGGACACGTCAGCTTAAAAGTTGATAAAATATGTCCAATTTGACAAAAAATCATATCAATTCACTGGACGTCATAAATTTAAGAGTTTCTATCCACTAGCCATCACTATCATGGCGTTGCGTGACAATTCTAACGATGTGGTCACCACAACAATGATAAATAACAAATACCTACCTATTATTATGATTATGAGTATTACCTAACTATAATAGCAGAAGATAATAATATTATTAGAAGGATATAATTATTATGTACCCAGATAATCCAGGAATAATATCATAATACTTTCCTATCCTATCAAACCAAAAAAGAAAAAAAAACTAACAAGGATGTCCTACTGGTAGGTACCTAAAAGACGAAAAATAGTAAAAGATACATCCGCATTTAATTTTTTCAGCAATATAATTATCTAAAATAGAGGTTGGATGGAAGAGCTCACGTAAGTGGGAACCCCGCCACTTGAAAGAAAGCCCTAAAATAAATAATCAAATCAAATCATGGTATCTTTGTGGTAAAGCAGAGAGAGCTTTCTCACAACTTTGTGGGTATCACAGTATTCCAAGTAGGGGTACTTCATTTTTTAGGTAATTTATAGGTACAGGGTGAACCAAACTTACTGACCGAAGACAGATTTGTAATCCGAATGAAATACCATGTACATATTACGTGGTGTTCCCAAGCGGTCACCCATCCAAGTACTATCCACGCTCAACGTTGCTTAACTTCAGTGATCGGACGAGAACTGGTGTTTTCAACGTGATATGAACGTTGGCGAAGAACGTACCATAAAGATGACGTTATAATTTGATTTACGTGTATGATTATTAGGTAGGTCACTCACTACCTATAACTTATTATTACCTTACGCTTACGCATTATATTTTGTTACTGGGACCCACTCATAAGGTTTGCTTAATTAATTTTAATTTTCTTATCAGCAGCGGTGCTCAACTCACTGCGTGAGCGACCCCCTAAATTGGGAGGAAGCAGTCACGTCCCCTCTTCCAAGACATACTAAAACAAACTATAAATTCATATGTGAACGTCTCATTGCACGTCTTCGTGCGGTCACCCATCCAAGTACTATCCACGCTCAACGTTGCTTAACTTCAGTGATCGGACGAGAACTGGTGTATTCAACGTGATATGAACATTGGCGAAGAACGTACCATAAAGATGACGTTATAATTTGATTTACGTGTATGATTATTAGGTAGGTCATTCACTACCTATAACTTATTATTACCTTACGCATTATATTTTGTTACTGGGACCCACTCATAAGGTTTGCTTAATAAAATTAATTTTAAGTTTAATTTTCTTATCAGCAGCGGTGCTCAACTCACTGCGTGAGCGACCCCCTAAATTGGGAGGAAGCAGTCACGTACCCTCTTCCAAGACATACTAAAACAAACTATAAATTCATATGTGAACGTCTCGTTGCTCGTCTTTGCCAACGTTCATATCACGTTGAATACACCAGTTCTCGTCCGATCACTGAAGTTAAGCAACGTTGAGCGTGGATAGTACTTGGATGGGTGACCGCTTGGGAACACTATGTAACGTTGGCATTCTTTTTGGAAACTTGAATATAAATTAATAAGTAGTTTAATAAGAACTCATGAAGGGTTGATTTATTTTATGCCGAATATCACTATCTACCTAACAGGCAAAGGACATTTCTCTTGTATTCAAGTTGTGGTTATGTACCGGGTTGAGTTGAGACAGGATATTGCTTCTACAGTTTGGCATGAGAGTGGTAACTTAAAAACAAGGTTATTACCAACCTGTCCTATCCCAAGCCAGTACATAACCACGACCTCAAACAGAAATAATTTCGTAGCCTCGGTTTGGGGTCAATTTTATACATTCTAATATGAGTTGGGTGGTAGAGCACCCCTAAGGTATTAACTATATCATCTATCATACCAATAACAACAGTTGGAATCACATTATAATACATCTTGAAACGATGTATTTTTATTTATTTATCATACAAAGTTATCAAATGATTTAAACAAAAACAAAAATAGTCACAAAAGAAAAAAAAGGGGGAAATTTCAGGGTTGAAAAATACATTTAGTTTTTTTTTCTTTTTCTTTAATAAATATAATAATCTTAGTATGAATATAAAAATATGACCATTGCAAGACTCTCAGGTGATTCATTAAAAGAAATTGACAGATTTCAAGTTAGATCCGAAGATCTATCAAAATGTTTCTGAACCATTTCAGATCGGTTTGGGGCAAACGACAGCTGTTTTAAACTTTCGGACTAAGAAATTCAAAACACCTGTCCTAAATAATCCCAATACTCAATACCAAAACCAAGAAATGAAAATGGCTTAAAAACTATACGCTTGATAAGTTATACACGTAATCACTTCAGATTATAGTTAGGTAGGAAGTAATCCTTCAATGAAAATCTGTACAGCAGTACTAAACTGTTTTGAAATTATTTCCATGTAGTTACGATGCAGGTCAAAAAAGAGACAAATCAGTCGGGTGTTAAATTCGTATAAAGAGTACAACAAAGAAATGTTCAAGTTTTGTTTATGGCATTAAAACGTGGGTGGTCGGCAGTTCAGTTGATGAATGAATGTTGAACACATTTACTCTAATTTTTGACCTTGTCTATTTACAAAATGTGTGAAGTTTAGAAAAGATTAGAAATGAATCACCTGACTTTATAATCATTCTCACATTGAAACATAATTCTTATAAAAGAAGACAAAAAATCTTATGTACACAAAATATATGCCAGAATAAAACCCCCTCATAAATGCTGAAAATAAATTACTATTCCAAAGAAGTCAGCATTCAAACTTGGGATCTGACCAGTTTGGGTAACTTCCACTTGAAGGTAATTTCCGTGTATTTTCTGGCTTTGAAATAAATAATATATCTAATTAAAAGGTTCAACTTGAGTTTAACCAATTCCTGCTTTCAATTCTGTATTATTCACACACTTGGGTGCTGATTTGATTAACTGAACAGAAAATCAGATGGACTAAAGAATTTTCCCATTTCTTTTAAAATTAAAATCCTTGAAATCTTGAATAATAAGTACCGCAACTTTTAGACAGTTTAAATAAATATTCACAGCAGTCTAATAAAAAAATCGGCAGTCGACAAATCAGAGATGATATTTTTTTTATATTTATTTTAACCATCTAAAAGTGACACGGAAAAGACCAATTAAACAGAAGCTTTTGAACTTGGGCAAAGGCCTACCAGAAGGAGAAAACATCAGTCAGTCAAATCTAAGTTATGAAGAAAATCAGCAACCCTAGTTTATTTTAACCATCTAAAAGTGACACGGAAAAGACCAATTAAACAGAAGCTTTTGAACTTGGGCAAAGGCCTACCAGAAGGAGAAAACATTAGTCAGTCAAATCTAAGTTATGAAGAAAATCAGCAACCCTAGTTCCCATGATTTAGCTTTTTCCCACAACCGAAGACAATTTGTCTGCAAACCTTTCTCTCCTACAGGTCATCACACTGGCCTAGTTCGGATTTAATTAGCATCGGTGTACACTCAGTCTCATGGGAGCACCTGAGTAGCGGCTCGACCAGTGATATTACAAAGATTTGACATAGTAAAAGAGATGTGGGAGAGTCTTGAAATTCTATGATGACCACAAAAAATAGTGAGAAAATAAAAGAAAAATAATCTACAAATTGTCTTCACACTAAAACTAGAGAACAAATACAAGACATTTCTGTCGCCTTTTGGTTATCTTTGTTTTAAAACTCTCATTTGCGTACATATATTTTTTTACTGTACAAAAAAAAAAAAATTAAACCAGTAAAGTGTAAATGATAACTATTTTTAATTAAAGAGAAATTCTTCTAAGATTACTTCAATAACTTCATTAAACTAACATGAAACTATACAGAGAAATCAAGGTCAAAATAAATCTACCAAGTGTGAACGCGGTTTGCTCTTCGTTGCAAACCAACGAGTAGCAGTCTTGCCTCCTTCCCTTTCGCACGTTCTAATCAAAACTCATGTGTCACTCATTGTTTTTGAACTTACAGTGGGAAATATAAATTACTTTCTGTACAACTAAAGATAACTATGTAAAATAAAAAACGTCAAACCCCTCTGCCACTCAATGGGTTTCGAATGATAACACCCCACCCAATCGCCACTACAAGGGTTCAGTGTCTTCTTCCTTTCATGAAACTTCCCCATCAACATGAGAACATACCCGGGATGAAATAAAAAGAGGCCAAAATAACAGAGGTATAATAATTGCAACCGCTTATGATATTTAGATAAATCTTTGAAGAGATATTGAGCTAAATGAATTCACAACGTCTGAATGATCTACCTGTACACTAAGCAAACACCATTCGGCCAAACAATTCTGTTTCAATCCTTTTTCAAACAAATGGACAAAAATAAAGTGATAACGCACGACAAAAGAAATTTGTTAAAAGGATGCTCATATAAAACATTAATCAAATTATTGTTCTCTTTTTGTTCGAATACGAACACACAAATACTAGATGACTTTTGTTTTCTTTTCCAAGAATGGGTTTCAAAATTCGTACAGCATTGAGAGCCTTCTGAATATATAGGACACAGAAAATTTCCAGGGAGAAAATGGATGAAAAGTAAACGAAGAAAACATGGACAGGTGGAAAATAAAAAGTTCAGTGTACACAAAAAAGAAAAGAAACGAAATCCGCAACTTTGTAGTTAAATATATAAAATCACACACGCTAAACAGACACTTAACTGGCGAATAAAGAGAACAGATATCCATGACACACATACAAGACTCATCACTAGGGGGAACTTGAGATGATGTAAAGAGAGAAAAAAATCGGATTAAAGCTACCTAAATCTATAATATAAACACCGTATAAATTAAGAATTATTTATATATGCTTCAGTGTGATATTTTACAAAAATACAAATAAATGACCTAATCTGATTTAATGCAAAGAATTAATTTTGACTTCAAATTAAGGGATAAATTGGTGCCTCTCTCAATTTTGACTTGGTGGGCAGTAAGCTACTGGGCTCCTAAATCTTTTTTTTTTTTCTCTCCTTTTTCAAAATCAATTTTTTCTGGTAGTTTCAATTCATTTCCCTAAAAGGTAAGAATTAATTGATTTCACATACTAAATGTTTCGCTCTTGCTAACTAAAATTTTAAGACAGGATTGTGTGTCTGATTGGTCGAATGCCGGAAACAATCGGCAGCCGACGAATCAGTAGCACAATCTCTATCAAAGTATTATTTCAAATAGGACTCTAAGAATTAATTGATTTCACATACTAAATGTTTCGCTCTTGCTAACTAAAATTTTAAGACAGGATTGTGTGTCTGATTGGTCGAATGCCGAAAACAATCGGCAGCCGACGAATCAGTAGCACAATCTCTATCAAAGTATTATTTCAAATAGGACTCTGGTCCCCAGCCTTACACAATAAAGCTAAATCAACGAATGAAACAGGGGATCAACTTCCAGAGATGGTAACAATACTTTACATTGACTAATTGTTATTTGGTTATTTTCAATAGGAATTGGAGAGGATTGTACATTTCTTCTGTAACGAAACTTTCGTAGCTCACAGGATGTGAATGGGGAAAGATTCCCTCTACAAATTTGTATTTGTCAAAGTGAAATTTCTTTCTTTCTCATGTTGCTGGTTTTATTTGTATTGATATCTCCCAAGATTTTCTGGGCACAAGGTGGGGGAGGGGTGGGTTATTTTTGAACTCATTTGATTACTTGAACTATTTTTTATACTATAAATTATTTTTCTTATAGATTAAGAATTGCTGTACTTGGGGACCCAACGCTTTGAGCGATTCAAATTTTTCTCATTCATATTTTCTAGTTGGAAACTTTATCTTCAATTTCCATAGGTAAAAAATATATTAAATAGATCTATTTATTTTCAACATAGAATTCATAAACAAATAACATTTTGCATTAAGTAGGTCAAGAAATAATAATAAAAAAGAAATCATAATAATAAAGAAATGAATAATGAAAAACAATTTTGGAACTAATTTTTTGTACAAAAACATTTGTGGTTGAGCTATGTAATAAATGTCCACAGCAGCATTTTTTGTGCAAAAATATGAAAGGAAAATTGTCCAAGTGGGAAAGTATGAATTACCTTGTTCGAAACAATAATAATCACAGAAGGAATGCCATCATAGAAGAAGGGTATGGTAGTGACAATCTTACAAAGAGTTTTGATAACTAAAAAAGTTCATGGTCAACTTTGACTTCAAATTAAGGGATAAATTGGTGCCTCTCTCAATTTTGACTTGGTGGGCAGTAAGCTACTGGGCTCCTAAATCTTTTTTTTTCTCTCCTTTTTCAAAATCAATTTTTTCTGGTAGTTTCAATTCATTTCCCTAAAAGGTTTACAAAAAGATTTCTGACAGTTAATATCCACCTACTTTAAACATACCTTCTTATCATCAGAGTTCTCAGCTGGTTTCTCATCTGCCTTTTCCTTATCATCTTCTTCAGAGTCAACATCCATTTTCTCATCTTCATCTTTCTTCTTGCTTGCAGCCTTCTCCTTCTATGGAAAAATAAGAGATGGATAAATTAGAAATAGAAAGAGTATCAAGCTGTAGTTGAGGAAAAGGTTAATCTTGCAATATTATTATTGAGGAAACGTTGGTCTAAAGAATTAAATCCAATTTCATGAAATTTTTTAGCTTACCTTGTTTTTGGCTTTGTCTACTGAGTCATTTTTGCAGTTCTCCTCCTCCTCTGGTGCTCCATTGGTTTCCTTTTTGTTCTTTGTAGAGCTCTTAGATGTAGCTGGGGGAAAAAAAATAAAATAAAATATATATATAAATGTATAAATGTCCTGAAGCTGAAGGGATTGTCTGAAGATTTTTTTTTCTTTATTTTTTCAATTTATTATAACATTTACAATGAAAATTAATATTAATAGACCAAGAAACTCTCCTGATCGTTTACAAAATTAAAACCTTCAGAAAGTACAAAAGTTCCAAGACACTTACATTTCGGCTCAACTTTTTGTCTCTTTGCCGGTGGTGCAGTGGGGGTGGGAGGAGCAGTACGCCGTGTTGACTGACGAGTACTTCTACGTACTCTTGGTGAGTCTTCATCTTCTTCTTCAATATTGCCCTGAAAAACCAAATTTCAATGTAATCGGATTAGCATGAGAAAACATCATAATATTGGTAAATAAACTTTTCAAGTGCAGTACTTCCCAAGTAGTATTTTGGGTGCAATTCATTTTGAAAAAAGTCAAAATTAGCTTATTTTTTTTTTTCCAAATACTCAACATTAATTACTTGCCCCACCCAGAGTCCCAATAGTTTGAACACACTGATAAGTGACCTCCTACAGAGACCTGAACTCATTCTTCATGCATTCAAAATGGGTTGGCATGTTGATAAAATTGTATTACTCACAATGATAGACTTAGCCTCAAGCTTGATTTTCTCAGCCATTGACAGCCTCTTCTTGGGGGCTCTCTTTGCTGTCTCTTCAACTTTGGTCTGAAATGATAAATTATATGAACACAATAAGTATATGTTTTGTAAATTAATTCTCTGGTCAGTGGATAATACTAATAAATCAGTTATTTTGAGTGCAATGACAAACTGAGCACTTAGGAAAAAGAACCTAGGTACCATGTATTCTAGAAGTATCAATGTAAATAAATGTTACACTCTTTAGTTTGCAATTTGTTTGGAAAATTTACAGAAGGAATGCCATCATAGAAGAAGGGTATGGTAGTGACAATCTTACAAAGAGTTTTGATAACTAAAAAAGTTCATGGTCAACTCAAGCACATTTTTTCCCAAGCGCATGGAACTACTCTTCTCATTTAGCAAACATCATGCAACATACAAACGGGAAAAAACAACCGAATTGTCTAATGTTTTGGTATAACTGTCAACACTGAACGTGAACACAAATATTTTTAGTTAAAACCATAGTGAGAACAGAACTAAAAGGATATGTCAGGTAAGTGAAATTTTAAGTCGAAAGAAATGTCACCTTTTCCTCAAGAGTGACAAAAAAATCAAAACAAAAAACAACTTTTTAATGAAATGAGATCTAAAAAAAGGGAGCCGAGGGGGGCAACATGTTCCCTAGCATTGCTGGTGAAGCTGTTCAACGGCATGGGGACCTGGTCTTCAAAGAAAAAGCCGGTCCTAATGATGATTAACTGCGGTTTGAGATGGGCCAAGTTTGGCAAGAGACCATCAACCCCCCTCGGTGCAGCAACAACAAACTCTTTAATTAAAACATAGCTCAACCTATAGAATTATTGAATAGTTTCAACCTTATTGTTTGTCCGGTTTGATCAAACAATTTGTCAAATATTTCTGTAAATAGGTACCTAGTTAATAAAAATATCCCCAATTTTTTTTTTAATTAATTCAATATAATAACTCATTTGTGTATCCTCATTGCAAAAAAAAAAAAAAATTACCTATTTTATGTATATTTTTGGTTTTTCAATTTTGTTTGTAAACATTATGCATAGGTATTTGTTTACATTCAAACTTAGCAAGACAAACACAAACATTGGAGAATTTACCCCTTTGCAAAGGTTTCAGGGTGTGTTTATGTACCGGGTTGAGACGAGCCCGGATGAGGTGAGATAAGACATTGTTTCTACAGTTTTGCATTGGAGTGGTAACGTAAGCAAGGATAGTGTGGGAGTGTTGGGCATTTTTTCTAACCAGATCCCGGCAGCAATTTTTAAAATTTATTTTGTATTTATTTTTGTTTGCTTTGTAATTTGCTTGTTTATAATATCTAATATAAATGAAAAGTATAATATAAACGTGCAAACTAGAGATAAAAAGTAAAAAATGAATTCAGATTGTACAAGTTGCGGAAAAAAAAAAATCAAATTTTCAAATTTCCTGCCAACTTTACATGCTCATGAACAATTTGAGTTACCCCATCATTTTCTACATGCCAAGAAAGGATGGGAATGGCCTATCTCAGCCTGGTACATAAACACACCCTCAGTCCATCGGAAATAAAGCAAATGATGAAGGCCTTGATCTATTTAAAATTGTTATGATCAACTCTAATGTAATCTATTTCTATTTCTCGGAAATAAAGCAAATGATGAAGGCCTTGATCTATTTAAAATTGTTATGATCAACTCTAATGTAATCTATTTCTATTTCTTTTTTTTTTCTCCTTGTAGGTGCCTAGATACATTGTGTATTTAATTTCAGACATTAATGTATTTCCCCTAAATAGGTATGTTAGTATGTACATGTATTTATATGTGAAAACAAAAATCCAGTGAAACTGTTATACAATAAATACTTGAGAACAAAATTTTGAGAAAAGACCAATGAAATGCAAACATAAAATTGGTATCTTTTGGTACTTGGTTAATATTAACTTTTTTTGAGGTAATAAAATTGCCAATATCGTAATAAACTTTCTTTCATAAAAACCAAATAAGAAGATATTTTCACTCAGGTGCGACAAAATTTTTCAATTTTGAAAGGGTTGTTCAATTTTGAAATATAAGTAATGCTACAAGAAAAAACCTTTGGTAGCTTTACAAAAACCATTATAGTAGGTACTTTGACATGATTTTTTTTTTTTTTTTTTTGAAATGCAAAGTGCAGTTGGTACTAACAATATTTTCAGGAATGCAGCCTTTGACAAAAGATCCGACAAAGTTGAAAGATCAAATCAAATACAGTAGTCCTTACGTAAGTTCTTGGTCATTTTCATTGCTTTGTGTTGATGTTTAATCACATGCAGAGATGGCATACAGCACTGAAAGGCTAAATATGACTGTAATGAATTACTGTTTACAACAGTACCTATAAGCCTAAGAGGACCAAAATCTCCAAGCTCCCCACTGACCAAGCCAATTTCTAACCTCACTCTTGGGATACTCTTCATCAATGACTGTTTCGATGCTATACCAATGAACTCCAGCAAAGTAAATACCATCAACACCATTTCTGGAACTAGATGAAAGTTTCTAGAAAGATTTTACGCTGTTTAATTTTATAAATATTTCAAAATGCCCTCAACTTTTGAAGAGCATCTTTTCATCAAGCAAGATGGAGTTATACTATACTGTATTAGTCCTTGGCTGCTACTGAGGAATGCTCGCGGTTTACTCTGAATGTGTACAGATAGGATATACATTTAGGGTAGAAGAAGGACTAGAGTGACCGATTTTAGCCCAGGAAAAGTAAGATTTTACGCTGTTTAATTTTATAAATATTTCAAAATGCCCTCAACTTTTGAAGAGCATCTTTTCATCAAGCAAGATGGAGTTATAATATACTGTATTAGTCCTTGGCTGCTACTGAGGAATGCTCGCGGTTTACTCTGAATGTGTACAGATAAGATATACATTTAGGGTAGAAGAAGGACTAGAGTGACCGATTTTAGCCCAGGAAAAGCAAAATTTCTAAGAATTTCAATTTTATAAGCATTTTATCTCTACTAGGGTAATGGCGGTCTTTGGAAATGCCGACATGAGGTTAGCTCTTTTGAAATTTCGTGAAAAGCATAAACATTGTGATTAATTGGAACTTACCTGATTAGCGCTGGAACTTTCGTCGCTCATTTTGAAATGGTTGATATTAAATAAAGCTTTCTTGATAAATTTCACAATATTTTCAGGAAATTCGGCGTACTTGTCAGAACTAACAGAAACGCGGTGTAGAGTTGAGATGAAAATGAAGAGATTTTAAAATGGCGGAGGCGTCATCTCCAGCGCTGCCAAACTACCTATTTTACAAGGCGCTCTACAGGGAGGGAGGCAGGTATACCATTTTTCTTTTTTTCTCGACCCTTCTGAGGGGGAAAATAAAAAGTGAAAATCTTTCTTTTTCTTATGACATATTATTATTAGTTTAAAAAAGTGCTTCTTTCTATAATTTATTATTAAATCTTCCAATCAACACTTTTGTCCGCCCATGGCCCATGGATGAAATCTCCAAAATTTCTGAATATTATTTTTCAATAAAAATACAGGGTGGATCAGAAGAAGATCGAGAATCTTTGGTCGTTTATAATTTTTTGTTCACGGTGAAGCAAAATTACTCTGTATCTCATGGGTAACTTCACAAATTTCGCCTGTGGCGTATTACGCGTCTAACTTGAGTCCTTGATCTCGCATGAACATATATGATTTAGGTATTTGAAAAAAAAAGCTTAAAGTTCAATATGTAAGTACCTACCTAAATGAAAAAAAATGTGATGTACCCTCAGTTGGAAAAAAATGTACCACTCCCTCTATCCCTCCTCCTCCACCGATATTTTTGTATTTTTGTGCACGCCCATCCGGTATGAGAGGGAAATTTTCTTTCTGTACGGAAATTTTTCTTCTCTGTAAGGTATTCTCCATCTTGTGATCTGGCAACACTGTACTGTAAAGGAAAATGAAAAATCAAGTTCCAAAAGTTCCAGTCTGTAAGGTATTCTCCATCTTGTGATCTGGCAACACTGTACTGTAAAGGAAAATGAAAAATCAAGTTCCAAAAGTTCCAGGACTTTAGACTTTACTAGTGGCCAAGTAATAAATTTTAATTTTATAGTTACAAGTTACAATTTATGCTAATTATTTCAACTTTTTTCCATTAATAATTTAAATTTTCCCATTAAAAGTACCCTTTGAGTGTCAGTTATAAATTAACATTAACAAAGTTAACTTATTGTACAAGAGTGATAAATATTCAATCTTGCAACTTGGCTCACTATAAATTATAACTTTGTGATTGCTTGATTTTTTTCTATAGAAAAAGCTAGTACAAAAACATCCAAGATCTGCAAAAGAGAACTGATGGACTTGATTTGTAATTCGTTTGGTCTATTAGACAAATCAATTAAATGTTGATTGTAAAACTCGACCAGTAAATGGTCCCAGATATCCTGACCTACCTACATATCTAATCTTTGCTATAATACTTCTGCAGTGATCACCAGTAGCAAATAATGATCTCTGCTTAGTAGAATGGATAGAATGAAATGCCAGTGATGTATGAAGTATTGTGTGTACTCTGGTCTTAAGTTAACATGGCTTTTCTGTGTCCTGTGAGGATTAGAAGGGGCAAGAAGAAGAAAAGTAAGTATGCTTGATATGGTTCTTAATCTTGCTCCTATGACTCAATAGCTTTTGGTCAGGGATAGTAAGAAGAAACAGGTCTGATATTCCTCAAATATCTTGCACCCTAAGTTCATAGCAACTTATATTCACTTGTTAGGGGGAAGCTGTTGCCAGGGGCTAATCTAGGATATGATGTTTCCTTATGACTCCATGGTATTTGCTTTGTACTAGTCTAATTAAGTTAACAAATTACTATTGGAGGAGGAATGACCAACATACGTAATAAATCAAAAAAAAAAAAAAAAAAAAAAAATCGATTTTCGTTTTGGTGCCAAATGGTTCCTATGATCCTAAATTTTTTTTCTTTATCCTAAACCACTCAAAACCGTATGTTTGCCGTATAGGTAGATTGAAATCTTTAAACTTAATTTCTGAAAGTAGGGTTTTTTGACATACGGCGTTTTCGCTTAGCACGGCAGTATAGTCTGTCCAGATGGATATGAGAGCAAGGAGTCATTGACCCAAAATGAAGGAACCAATCAGAATGCGAGAATTCCTTGCATTGTTGCATTTAAGGTAAAGGTCTATTTTCATAAACTCTCTCTTTTAAAAAGCAGAGGTAGCTTCGATCTGTGACCTTTTTTTTCAACTATTTCGGCCGGGTCATCTTGACTCTGTTGGTGCAATAAACAACATCGTAAAATAAATGTAAACAAAGTGTTCCCATGACAACGTACTTTTTAAGCAAAAATAACAATGCAGGTTAAGGGACTGAATAATTTTCTTTTCTGTGTATACCACACTAAAGTTTTTGAGTACAATCTTCAAGGTTGTATCAACTTGTTATAAGCCGGAACTCTCTAATTTAATGATTTTTAACTCGAAATTATTTGTAACTATTTGTTCCTCGAAAAATTGAGGGATGATGCCTGTTTTATTGATCAAAATTTCTTGTTCATTTTTCTACCGATCACCCTCGATCGCTATAACTAACGTCAAATTTAATGTACTTAAATAACAAGTTGAGGAAATTACGTTGTTATATATTTGTATTATTTATATTAGCTAGATACTTATACGTATTATCATGTTATACAAATCTATACAAGTGATACGACAGTATTGAAATCCGTCCATTTTTTCGAAATCGGGATTTGGGGTGGACATATCCGTTTTGGGGTTCCCCCGAGCCCAAAGTGATTTTCAGCCTATGGTCTGCACGTATGTCTTCCTTTCCTTAATAAATCAGTTATTTTGAGTGCAATGACAAACTGAGCACTTAGGAAAAAGAACCTAGGTACCATGTATTCTAGAAGTATCAATGTACAATAAATGTTACACTCTTTAGTTTGCAATTTGTTTGGAAAATTAGTAAAAAAGATCTTGTTACAAATTGTTCTCATATTCAATATGTTTACTTTCAGGTTTATCTGGAGAACTTGACAAAGATGGGTTGCGTACAAGTGTGCCTGGAATGGGCAGAATTACTGGAAGTGCTTCAATAGAAACACTTGTTCGTGTGGGCATTGAAAAAGAAAATGGACTTTCACCCGACAGTAAAATGGTGGTTCTGCATGACTTCACACCTTGTGTGGATGATGAGTTACAAGTCAAGAGAGGACAGGTAAGAAACAAAATACTTATTTTGAGAAATAGTAGGAAATAAGTAAATGATACCAAACAAACTTTGCACATTGCAAAAAGTTATGGCAGAAGGTTACAGGGAAAAAAATCTTTAAAAACATGGGATCACCATCCTATTTTAAGTTGCTATGACATGAGAAAATAGACCTAGTTTTTAGTGTCTTCAGATTTTTTTGTCATGTCAGGCAGTTTATTGAAGAATAGTGTTGAAAAAAATAAATAAAACATTTTCCCCCCTTCTTTTATTTCAGGTTGTAAATATTTTGTACCGGGAAAATGATTGGGTGTATGTGCTATCATCTGACACAAGGCAGGAAGGATTCATCCCTCACTCATACTGCACACCTTACAATTCTCATTTGGGAGAACTTGCCATTAACAATATGAAGAAGAAACTGCCAAGAGATCAGAGAACTAGTGTTGATATTGAACGGGACATAAATCCGAGTAAGTTTGTTTGTTTCAGATGTAGGTGACCTTCTTTAAGCATGATCAATTGATCATAGAGGTAACATGAGATTGTAGACTCCAGCGTTAGGGCCATATTAATTCCAAACATCCGATTGGCCAAAATTCCTTTCAGTCTGACTTAAGAGGAAGAATTTTTATTATATAAATATGATTGTTAGTCTCTTTTGAGCAGTTCAAACAAAGATTGTTACTAACTATAACTACTATCAAGTCTTTTTTGAGCAGTATAAACTAAGACTGTATTACTAACTATCACAACTATGTTATTTTCAGGTGGTGGTGAGGTGTCTGATTGTGAAAGCTTCGGCAATAAGAAGAACAGCACCGGTGCCAACAATACCAGTAGTAATGTAAATAATATTAGCAGCTCCCAAGGATCCTTGCATAGTGCCTCATCTTCCCAACCTGATGTGCATCCCTTCTTCAAGGTAAATATGATTGAATGTTGGATACTTGCTTGAAGACTCAGTAACTTTGTGAAAGTCCATTCTAACCATTGGGTGGTATGGAAAACGAATTTTAAGTACTTACTTATTTGTTAGTGGTGCAGCTGCACCGAGGGGGATTGATGATCACTAGCCAAGATTACTTGGCCCGTATTGAAGCACAGTCAACCATCATGAGGACCAGCACTTTTCCTTTGAATTATGATAAAGATAAACCCTTTGCAACCTCCAGCTAGCCAGACTGGTTAGGGCTTGATTGCTTCATTCCCTGTGGGTCTGATTGCTGTGGGACGATAAATAAGATTGAATCTGCTTTGCTAGTGTAGTTGTCAAGGCCTGTGGGTTCAATCCTGGTTGATGCATGGGAAGTTTAAGATATTTCACCAACGAGGTATTGAACGATCCTAGACCTTCATGAGTCCTTTCATATCCTATTTTTCACGTTATGTCCGTTTTCAGGATCCCTCGGGGCGATTCATAGTTCTGTACACATTCATAGCTCGGGATGAGAACGACCTAAGTGTGGAGCGAGGGGAATTTGTCACCGTGCTGAATAGAGAGGATCCGGATTGGTATTGGATAGTGCGGAGTGATGGACAGGAAGGATTTGTGCCGTCTGGCTTTGTGTATCCGGCTGATGTCATTCAAGGTGAACTATTTTTTAATTTTGAATCTGCTTTGCTAGTGTAGTTGTCAAGGCCTGTGGGTTCAATCCTGGTTGATGCATGGGAAGTTTAAGATATTTCACCAACGAGGTCTTGAACGATCCTAGACCTTCATGAGTCCTTTCATATCCTATTTTTCACGTTATGTTTTGCATTGTTGCATTTAAGGTAAAGGTCTATTTTCATAAACTCTCTCTTTTAAAAAGCAGAGGTAGCTTCGATCTGTGACCTTTTTTTCAAGAGGTTGAATCACTGTGCAATGTACCTTCCTCTTTTAAACATTTTCTGCCGTTGCATATTTGATATGTTTGGCAACTTAACCTACTTTTTTGATGACTTATTACTTATTGCTCTCATCCATCTGGATTGGCTATAGGGCTCTGTTAAAATTATCGGCCTGACAAAACCCATTTGAATCGATGCTAATTTGACAAGCCAATAACTTTAACAGCCTGATAAATGCTATTGATAAACCGAACCTAGGCCAAGCAACTAGAGGAACGCTGTCATTTTTCAAGTTGTTTTCCGTGCCCTTTACTCTTCTTGGCTCAAATCGATTTTATTTGAAACTTGCTGGCCAAAATACGAGTATATGAGAATCTTGTGTCTTATGCTAAGGATACCGATTAATGTCACATTGATAATCCTAGGTCCCATTATCCAAAGGAAATCGCAGCGTTCCGTTCTTCTAATTGCTTGACGCAGTTTATGTTTAACTTCACTATTTCGGCCGGGTCATCTTGACTCTGTTGGTGCAATAAACAACATAGTAAAATAAATGTAAACCAAGTGTTCCCATGACAACGTACTTTTTAAGCAAAAATAACAATGCAAGTTAGGGTACTGAATAATCTGTGTATACCACGCTAAAAGTTTTCTTGAGTACAATCTTCAAGGTTGTATCAACTTGTTATAAGCCGGAACTCTCTAATTTAATGATTTTTAACTCGAAATTATTTGTAACTATTTGTTCCTCGAAAGATTGAGGGATGATGCCTGTTTTATTGATGAAAATTTCTTGTTCATTTTTCTACCGATCACCCTCGATCGGTATAACTAACGTCAAATTTAATGTACTTAAATAACAAGTTGAGGAAATTATGTTGTTATATATTTGTATTATTTATATTAGCTAGATACTTATACGTATTATCATGTTATACAAATCTATACAAGTGATAAGACAGTATTGAAATCCGTCCATTTTTCCGAAATCGGGATTTGGGGTGGACATATCCGTTTTGGGGTCCCCCCGAGCCCAAAGTGATTTTCAGCCTATGGTCTGCACGTATGTCTTCCTTTCCTTTTTAACTATAGTTATTTAAATTTTAATTTATTTGTTTTTACATTTGTTGTATGTATTGGAAGATACTAAACCTCTCGTTGAAAGAAAAGAATCTTGGTAGGCACCTACATTAGAATCTCCCAAGAATCTCTCTTGCAGATATACCTCCTGTTTGGCCAGTCAGTTTTTATACATATCTGATTGTCTATAGCACTCCGAACCAACCCTCTTTTAAAACTTTCCAAGGAGTAAATAATGGTTGAGTTGGTCGAATTTGAATTTAAAACCTGTTTGAAAATTATGCCAGTAAAAAATGTACCAAAAATTGAGCTTTGTGCGTTCTTTCCAGTGATGTAAAAAAACATACTCTTAAAATTAAGGGCTCGTTTCTACTCCACTCAACTGATACAGATGATTGAGGAGTTTGAGGACAAGAGAGATGCTTAAAACAATCAAAAAGGACAGACAAGACTTGGTATCTGAGTACATCATAAAAAAATACAATGTTGATTTTTATATTTTTTTCAATTGTATAATATATTGTTTTGTAAGAATAAGGTACTATATAAAAAAAGAAAAATAATCAAATAAATAATGTCTATACTTGAGTTTTATAGCCTTATATTAATTACCTTGAAACAAATAGCGTTATAATTTAGGATATCATTTTCACCTAAAGGAATATGAAATTAACTTTGTTCAGTTTAGACTAGACCCTCAAATTTTCTTTGTACTGGGAAATACAGTCATATTTTGCTGATTGAGACTTGTACTTTTTTATTGGGATAAATCTTTCGCTTGTATCTGATAGGTCAGAAAGTGATTGTTTTCCAATCAGATACGAGATCATTGTTAAAAGTTCAGAAAGCAATATATGATTGTCCTCCTTAGCTTTAATGGACCAAGTTATGGCCAGGGCCACAATTTTAAATTTAACTCTCGGATTAAGCAATCTCATTGGCTAAAATTTTTGAAATCAATCAATCAATCAATCAATCAGCTTGCTTAATCCCAGGGTTAAACTTAAATCAAGTTTAAAACTCCGATTGTGGGCCCGGCCATTAGGAGTATTAGTAAATAGATATTTGAGGACCTATTCTGTGAAACATTTAGTCAACTCGATGGTAAAAGGTATCACGGTTACCTACATTAAACGAATAAGTTAACTCAACAAATAAATTAAAAATATAAAAGAAAATCTTGGGTCGTGTAGAAACAAAATGATTGATCAATTCTCTGGCCCGATTCGTTTCCGGTAACCTAAAACAAAGGAAAAGTTTTTTTTTTTTTTTTTAAGACATTTTAAACAACATTTTTGGTTGGTTAATTGTTGGCCTTACAATATATCGTACTTTATATTAAGATCAATCATTACCCAACCATCAATGTTGTTAGGGATAGAATCTACTTTATCCTACCATTTATCCCACATAAACTGAATAGAAACAATGTATGGCGTAAGTTGTTGCATAGTTACATTTAAAATAATAATAATAATAATAAAAATAAATAAAAAAAGAAACAGGTTTGACAGAGGGAACTGTATCTGCTAAGGTCCTATCGTCCCAACATCGAAGAGAGAAGAAGGATAGAATAGGAGAAAGCCAGCCGTTCCGAAAACGAACCTTCACCCTTCAGGATAAAATCCGCCCCGGGCGGGAATCGAACTCGCGACCTAGCGCTTACAGACGCGCAACTAAGCTAAATAGGCTGGCTGAAGATCTTCTGATTGTAATCGTAATTTATTTATTCAAAGTAAATATGGTTGGTTGGTTTCAAATGCTAGAAATTGACTATTAGGTCATTTTTCTTCTTGCATCCCAATATTTTCCGGAGATGTCTTGTGAATTTAGAAGGGCTGAGCACACTAAGAGATGGTCAGCATTCATTTCTGCTTGTTGAGGACACAGAGGACAGAAAGTAAATACAATGCAGAGAAAGTAAATATAAAATTCACTTCGATCGTTCAATTACAAACGAATCCGGAATTTATAGAGATCCTCCAGTTTAAACCCAAAGTCAATTCACTCTGTCGACTTTTATGAAGTCAGCCTGGTTAACTTGGTTGGGTAAAAGAGCTCACTACTTGAGAATCCTGCAATAAATCCTTAAAAAAAAAAAAAACTTGTAGGGTAGCGCCCCTGTCTTGTAAGCGCTAGGTCTTGGGTTCGACTTCAAGTGTCGAACTCGATGACTTAACGTTCCCACGTTCTGTTTCAGGCTCAAGCCCCCGATGATCTATCTGTGAAGAGGGGAGATTGGATCTACGCGGACCTTAGCAATCAAACAGTCGATGGCTGGCTCTGGGCGTACGCGCCCAAAACTAGAAAGTATGGTTTCATTCCTAAAGCCTATGCTCGTCCTCCTGCTATGACCAGCCTTTGATCCAAGGCCCCCGATCCCACGGGATTTTAATCATTCGTCCGTCTTCCAATAATCTTTATCGCGTGTAGAATAGTCAAATACACTATACTGCCGTGCTAGGTAAGCAAAAACGCCGTATGTCAAAA
Source organism: Diaphorina citri (assembly GCF_000475195.1). Taxonomy (NCBI): domain Eukaryota; kingdom Metazoa; phylum Arthropoda; class Insecta; order Hemiptera; family Psyllidae; genus Diaphorina; species Diaphorina citri. Next base: position 39,457 of record NW_007377481.1, on the reverse strand, counting down.
AAATCGATTTTTGTTTTTGGTGCCAAATGGTTCCTATGATCCTAAATTTTTTTTATCCTAAACCACTTAAAAACCACTAAAACGTGTTGCCGTATGTCAAAACCGTATGTTTGCCGTATAGATTGAAATCTTTAAACTTAATTTCTGAAAGTAGGGTTTTTTGACATACGGCGTTTTCGCTTAGATAGAGAGGATCCGGATTGGTATTGGATAGTGCGGAGTGATGGACAGGAAGGATTTGTGCCGTCTGGCTTTGTGTATCCGGCTGATGTTATTCAAGGTGAACTATTTTTTAATTTGTTAATCATCAGCTCCCATTTTGCCTTGCACGCGGGAGACCCGGGTTCGATTCCCGGCGGGGTCAATAAAAATTGTATCATGCAAATAATTGATTCCATGACTGGCTGTTGCAGGGCCCACTTAGCCTCGTGAGGAAAATGAGTTGCTATGTATAATATAAATGTGCATAGCGATTGGTGCCAGGATGGTAGGAGTGGTAGGTAAACATTGGGAGCTGAGATTATTGAGATATTTGAAAAAAATCCTACAATGCTGCAGTGAGCACCAAAGTTGTGATATAAGAACACAAATAAGTGGCATTTATTTATGGAGTTTGATAGAGGGGACTGTAACAACAGAGGTGGTGTAGGACTTAGGACTGGTGGAGTGGCTAGCGCGGTGGACTTCAGGGGACCAAGTCCTAGTAGTGCAATTGTTAAAGCATTGGATTGACAACTGCAAGGACTGTGGTTCAATTCCTTGCAGCTACATAAAGTAACCAAGTCAGAGGAAAGACAATTGTTAGATTAAGTTCGACAGCCAGTCGACTATGTGTGGACACACCTTTAGAAGTGATCGAAATTTCTTGATATTTCAGGGCACCTGTCGCAAATGAACAATCAAAATTCCCTCACTGGACTCAACACTTCACTGAGCAATTCCAACTTTGCTACGTGCGTGAGCAATAACATCACGGGACAACCAGGACCTAACGATGAACTGAGATATCATGGAACAGAACTGGTCATGCTGTATGACTATAAGGTAAGAATAGTATTACTATTAAATACTAGCATAAAAATACTGCTATTAAATACTAGTTCTGTTGAAACACTATTGGTTCAATAAACTGTAGAACTCACTCAAAAAAAAACGGCCCCTCAGGATCCAGATCTAGCTTGAAATATAACGCGGAATATTTCTTCTAAAAGTGTTAAACACTTTTGACCAAATTTCATCAAAATCGGACAAACGGTTCAAGAGTTTTGGTGAAACAAACGTACGAGATAAAAATAACTTTAAATTCACTTCACTCACTCAAAAAAAAACGGCCCCTCAGGATCCAGATCTAGCTTGAAATATAACGCGGAATATTTCTTCTAAAAGTGTTAAACACTTTGAATCAAATTTCATTAAAATCGGACAAACCGTTCAAGAGTTTTGGTGAAACAAACGTACGAGATAAAAATAACTTTAAATTCACTTTTGTAAAAAGGTTTAAAAAAAAAAAAAAAAAAAAAAAAAAAATCGTTTATGACGTTATGAGTAACTTGAGTTTCCCTTTCAAATATTAAGAAATTAATCATGAATTCCTTTAAAATGGTAAAAATAATCGTAAATTCCCTTGAAGTAATAAATTTAACAGATAAGAGATCCTTTTTGTAAAAAGGTAACCTTTTGAATCCCTTCATGTCTATACATTACTTATAAGCCCTCTACACAAAAACCCTTACAGATGTAAAATTTCGTCCAACCAGATTTTTAGAAAATAGTTGGACATGATGCGAGGTTGTAGTCGATCTGTGAGACCGACTTGATATGTGCCTTTTTTTTTTTTTTTTTTTTTTTGTCAGAACCACAATCAGGGTTTAAACTTGGTTTAATTTGAACTCTTGGATTAAACAATCTGATTAGCTGTTAACGCTTGCAGTAAGCAATCTACTAGTTGTCATACACACAAAAGCCCACTCCAAGGCTTAGGTGTAGGGGCAAACAGACCTAAAGGATGGGGTAAGCTTCTACAAAGCAATCAGACTGCTTAAATCAAGATTTGAACTAAGTTACTCTGATTGTGGTTTTCAGCATTAGGCTAACGGAGTTCATGGTTCAGTTTCTATTGAAACTTGGTTTGCTCTGGTCCACTACTGGAGGACAATGGAAACATCAAAATGGCGACTTAACATTCAAGATGGCGACTTCTGAACCCAAAAAATTCTAGGGTTGCGAATTGGAAAGAAGTTATCGGTAGTGTGAACAACTCAACTAAACTTCCAGTAAATTCACTTTAGGAAACGCACATATCTATATTTCCAACAGTTTTTCAATCAAATCTGAGCTGTGTGTATTCCATAACTACTCACAGAGTAGAGGAGTCATTCCTTAAAGTGTGGGTTAAAAAGTTCCCACAGTTAATAAATCATGAGGTAGGTAATCCACAGTCTCATGTTGTTTTATGTTAGTTTAACGCATGTTGAGCCAAAATGGTCTTTTAACGGCCAGTGCCACAGAGTTTAAACTCGGTTTAAGTTTAACTCTCGGATTAAGCAATCTAATTGGTTGATTTTAATTTTTTTTTTCAAAGATTTTAGCCAATAAAATTGCTTGATCCGAGAGTTAAACTTCAATTTAGTTTAAACTCTGTAGCCCGGCCAATAACCAATCAACTGATCCAATGGTGGATTTCAACACGAGATTCTAAACCCCGAAAAACGTCAAAAACTAGATTTCAACGTGAAGTTTGTAGTCAACATGAGACTGAAGACCCGGGGATTATTCGACATCACGTGACGTAACGAACAAATTGGTAACATAGAACAGTTAAATTCACAATAATTTAAAACATTTATGGACGGGACCATAATTCAAATTAAAACTCGGTTTAAGTTTAACTCTCGGATTAAGAAATCTGATTGGTTGACAAAAAAAAAATAAAAAAAAAAAATCAACCAGACAAATTGTTTAAACCGAGATTAGAAGTTAAACGGAGTTTAAACCCACTTTGGGCCTCCCGGCCTTAGGCATTCAGATTGGTTAATCTCCAAGAGTTAAGCTTAAACCGAGTTTAAACTCAGTTTATGGTCCCAATGATTAGATTGCACGATTCATTGATGTTGGATTTCACCAATAGTTATTCAGTCATTAGAACTCCTGTTAAGCTAACAGCCAGGTAAGTTCCACTTAATTTGTATTCGCTTAACAGGGCTGTTAAGCTAACGGGCTGTTTGAGGCTGGAAAGAAGGTTGGTGAAATCCACTATGAGTATATTTTCGGTGCTTAACAGGGGCTCTCATACGAGAAACTAACAAAATATAGTAGACAGTAAGTGTGACGTTATTTGAGACAAAAACATTGCTTAAATTTATACCCAACGAACGAGACTTTATCGAAACTCCTGAAAAGAAGGGACTCCTCAGTTCTACGTTAGCAGTCTAAATAAAGTATGTATTTGAAATTGTAAAGGCCAATGACATCGCTGTAGTTAATAAAAGACGCTTGCTGATGAAATGCAAAATAACGGATGGGTAACCACGCAATATTTGTGTTCAACTTTACATCATCACTTAAACAGTACACAGAAAAGGTCCGTTCCCATTTGTCGTGAGTTTCATCCGCTCTCTTTCCGAATATCTTATAGGCAATGTAATTTAAATGAGAGTGTTCCCACTACACACGACACTATTTTTTTCCCCCGAACGACAAAAAATGACCTAGTAATGTAATTCAAATGGGAGTGTTCCCACTGCGTACGACACGATTTTTTTCCGAACGACAAATGGGAAGGGGCCTTTACACGAAAAGAATTAATGGGAGAGCAGGGGTTTTCGGATTAGAAATACAAAATGGACCCGAGCTTGGAAAAATTGAGTTTTCAACATCTACTTACACTTGATGTGAACGATAACATAAAAATTAAAAAACAAACAAAATTTACGAATAATTTAACAATAAAAGTAATGGGCATAAAAAAACAAAGAACAATGACGATAATATGATCTGGTTTGTATAAAAAATTTAGTTAAAATCTGAGGGGGACGGAGAGGGTATGATGCCATATCTGTTGTCGAAATCACCATCACAGATATACTTCCCTGAAACAAGAAATGAAGTTTATGGTACATATTGTTATCTATTTGCCTGTATAATATTATTCTTCACAGTTTCATAGCCCAGAGCTATAGCGTTTATTTACATGAAATTAACAAAATTAAAAAAAATTTGGTACAGAATAAAAAATAATTATGTAATAAACTACATTTATGTTAGAAAGAAGAGAACAAGGACATGTTGGAAAGAGGCTGAGAGATATGGAAGTTAGAGGTAAGAGAGACAAGGGAAGACCAAAAATGAGATATATGGACAAAGTGAAACAGGATTTGAAAGAGAAGAGATTAGAAGTAAGCCACACCCAAAACCGAAGCGTATGAAAGAGGGTGATTCAAAATGTCGACTCCAGTTGAGTAGGAAAAGACGTAGTAAAAGAACAAGAAGAAGACAAGAACTTGGTTGGACTGCGGGGTAAAAGGACTCTTTGGTCCTATTCGAGCAGGATAAACAAGGTATATTCTTTTCAAACTACTAGAACTATCCCCACAGGCTTGAACATTATCCGTGGCACAAGCTTTGCGTTTACGGATGAGTATACCATTTAGATGATTTTTTCAAGATCTGTTGTAATATTAATAAATGGAAACTTGAAAAATTAAATTAAAACTAACTTACCTGACATGAATTTTCGCTTCACCAAAGACACTCGATAGCCGGGTCCTATCAATTCGAACTCAGCACCGGACAGAGTTGTTCCCTCGCAGTTGAACTGAGTAGCAATCGTGCTCGGAGTACCAGGACCGTTCTTCAGCTCAAACCTGGCCTTCACGCAACCTATGCCGTGGTTCTCGGAATGTTGAGACAGATCGGTGAACTTCCAGATGGCCCGATTCGTTTCCGGTAACCTAAAACAAAGGAAAAGTTTTTTTTTTTTTTTTTAAGACATTTTAAAAAACATTTTTGGTTGGTTAATTGTTGGCCTTACAATATATCGTACTTTATATTAAGATCAATCATTACCCAACCATCAATGTTGTTAGGGATAGAATCTACTTTATCCTACCATTTATCCCACATAAACTGAATAGAAACAATGTATGGCGTAAGTTGTTGCATAGTTACATTTAAAATAATAATAATAATAATAAAAATAACTGAACCGCTCTTCCGATCTCCCCAAGAGGTTTGACAGAGGGAACTGTATCTGCTAAGGTCCTATCGTCCCAACATCGAAGAGAGAAGAAGGATAGAATAGGAGAAAGCCAGCCGTTCCGAAAACGAACCTTCACCCTTCACGATAAAATCCGCCCCGGGCGGGAATCGAACTCGCGACCTAGCGCTTACAGACGCGCAACTAAGCTAAATAGGCTGGCTGAAGATCTTCTGATTGTAATCGTAATTTATTTATTCAAAGTAAATATGGTTGGTTGGTTTCAAATGCTAGAAATTGACTATTAGGTCATTTTTCTTCTTGCATCCCAATATTTTCCGGAGATGTCTTGTAAATTTAGAAGGGCTGAGCACACTAAGAGATGGTCAGCATTCATTTCTGCTTGTTGAGGACACAGAGGACAGAAAGTAAATATAATACAGACAATTGACAAAATAGTACATAATGGCAACACCCTATTACATTATAAACACTGTATGAAATAACAAAAGTGATGGACAACTAAGTAATGACTACAACGAAGTTCTTACCATTGAACGTTGGGTTTGGCTTGAACATTAGTCACTTCCCCATCTACTGGAACTGCCAACACTACATTGAGCAGCGGGGAGGGAGAGCCCATAGCGTGGTTGTTGTATTTGTAGTCGACTTTCAAATCGGTGTGCGTGGGTTCGCACTTCCAATGAGCCACGAGTTGGAACGGACATGACTCAGCACCTGGTTTTGATTTGATCTGAAAAAAAAAAAAAGAAAAATAATAATAATAATAGACTTGAGTGGAAGGTAACCACTAGGCGAGGTTAACGCCGAAGGCGTTCTCTACCACCTAACCCTTAGAGCTCCATTATTATGTGGTCAAAATCTCAAAAAATGAGGAAAAAATTCCATGTCTCGGCTGGGATCGAACCCACGCCCTCCTGTTTACCAGGCGAGCGTCTTGACCACTACGCCACCGAGGTAAGTCCATTTTTTTTTTTTTATGGAATTTTTTTTTTTTTTTTTAATGGAATTTTTAAATAAATAATAGTCTTCTTCGCCTTCTCCCCAGTTTAGACGGGGTCGGCGTTTTTCGTCAGCATCTCAATCAGCCCTAGGGTGATTGTTTTGGGCCGACATTTGGTTTTGGCTACAAAAATTTTACGAGTGGATGCCCTTCACACTCAACCTTTACTATTTCATTAGCAAGGGAACTTTCAGGCTGGTATCAGGCAAAAACTAACAAAAAAATTATGTTTTAGTTACGAATTTTTTTACGAGTGGATACCGTTCGCACTCAACCTTTACTGTTTCTTTAGCTAGGGAACTTTCAGGCTGGTATCAGGCAAAAACTCACCTGATATTTGAGAATGTCTACGTTGAAATAGGACGCACTGGGATTCTGTTCACATTGCTTTCTTAATAAACTGCTTAAGGCACTCATGTTAAACTCACAGGTCATGCTGTCACTAGACTTGTCGAGTTTGTTCTCTTCTCTGAAAACAAAAACAGAAATGGGCTGTTATTCTAAAATATATAAAAATTAATGTTCATGTTAAACTCACAGGTCATGCTGTCACTAGACTTGTCGAGTTTGTTCTCTTCTCTGAAAACAAAAACAGAAATGGGCTGTTATTCTTTAATATCGAGAATTGAAATTATTACATCGAATGTGATGTTTTGGCTTTGGTCTATTTATTTATTTTTTCTTTACAATAAAGAATGCTCAAGGGTAACGTTATTTTGCGGCGCGAACGACCTTCTGTCCGTAATGTTGAAGCACCTAATAGGAGGGAAAAACGTTATTTTGGAAAGAAATATAGGATAAAATTTGGATGAAAAAGACCCATAATTAGACTAAATAAAAGAAAGTCGTGAATCAAATTTAATCTAATATATAAAAATGAATGTTTGTGTGTGTGTTTGTTCGAACTTTATGCCTGGCCAAACCGCTCATCCGATTGCTATGAAACTTTGTCAACTTATTGCTTGCGCTCCCGTGAAGGCTATAGGCTATTTTCGGGTTCGTCTTTGTTAAGCACATTGAAAACAAGTCTGAAATGGCGAATTACTCCGGTAGACCTGTTTTTGTCCTCTTTTCACGAGAAAACGGCTTGACAGATGTTAATGAAATTTGTGTGGTGTGTGTGGGATGGATGGGTGTGTGTGGGATGGATGGGTGTGTGTTTGTGGGATGGGTGTGGTGTGTGTTGGGTCTGTTTGGTGTGATGGGTGTGTGTGTGTGATGGATGTGTGGTGTGGTGTGATGGGTGTGTGTGGTGTGGTGTGATGGGTGTGTGGTGTGGTGTGGTGTGGTGTGATGGGTGTGTGTGTGTGTGTGATGGATGTGTGGGGTGTGTGTGGGTGGGGGGAACCAACGCGACGGATTCGCCCTAGTACTAACTAAAAATGGCTAATCATCGAGGCCTTAGAGAATTTGAATTACAGTACAAATGGACATAATCTGACTCGTTCATACTTACATGTTGATTAATTGTTTATTTGGTAACATGTTTTCTATATGAGATATGTTGCTAACTTTGAATTTCAATTGAGCAGGAGACGGATTGGAAGTGAGAATTGAAACTATACCAGCGGGGAATGATAACATCATGTCTCCGGACATTTTCACTTGGCACCTGAAACACAAAGGTCAACGTAAGTCTAAGTCTAACTACATTTACACTAAATGCATACAATTGCCTTTCCAAAAAACAAAACATCATGACCATACTTCAATAGCATGTCTTTTATAGAAGTTTAAAAAAAACTCTAAAAAAACACCCTTTATATTTACAATAGTTACATACCTAGGTGGTTAAATATGAAAAACACTATATAAAAAATTACAAATAATACACTGAGTTGACGTGTTTCGCCATCTCTTGAGAGCATCTTCAGAACAAAATGAAATTCGCACTAACCTGGTTTCATCAGTGCCTCGGAAGTAGGAATGGATGATTTCATGGAAGGCCACAGCTAGAGGAATGGTATCAGACATGCCTATGGTAAGAGGCGAAGGACCTCGTGAGGAATTGGTTGTGGAGACTCCCGAAGTTTTGAACTCGCTTTCAGATCGAGTTAGCGTTGAGTTCAGAGGACTGATGTGACCTCGACCCTGAAATGAGAATAGAATAGAATAGAATAGAATTAAATAGAAATGCTTCTTTCGGAAACAAAAATCCCACTCTGAGGATTAGGTGTAGGGGCAAACAGCCTCAAAAGTTGGGTTAAGTTTATACGAATCTAAATGGAAAATAAAATCAGCCCCAATAAATTAAGGATATAAAGGTTAAGTGGAAGAGAACGCCTCCGTCGTTAACCTCGCCAGTAGAACCTCCCTATAGGTGTGTCCAACCATATTCACGTGCAGACTTGGCCTTAATTTTCTGATCTCACCACTTTTATAGGCCGACATTTTTGGATAGGTTTATTTAACAAATAAATGAATTGAAAAGGAATACATATTAGAATTATTAACCCATTCATACCTCACTGCGCCGGGATGGAGGCCTGGGCAGAGAGATGGTAGAAGATGTCAGGGTAGGAGTCATACGGGCGGTCTGTTTGGGAGGAAGAGCGGGAACTATTTCACCAACCTCGGAGAACAAATCCCCCAAGTCTGAAAAATCAAAAAAGGTAACGCTTTATTAGATAGGGGTTAACGTTAGCCGGGAGATAAACAAAACGACTGAAACTATTTCGTTCGGTAAATATTTATAAATTATTCCAATAAATCATAAAAGGTGGGGTGCGGATCAGTCAGCAACAGGTGCCGTGCCCCAAAATACGCTGAATAATATCAGCAACAGGAAACTTGCAAAATATTTGCTACAGAGAGGGGTTTTACGTCAGTGTATGACTGCTAAGGTGTTTGGTGACGGGTGTTTTACTCTCCATTCGCTCATATTAACCTCACATAGCCAGAGTGGGGCCGAGAAAAACCAGCAGTACGCGATAGCCCTTCACGCAACGTTACTCAACTTTCTTAATCCATAGGGAGCTAGTGCATTCAACGTTCATAATTTTTTGGTATCACTTCTTTTCTACGTCGACATTTTGGATTGCTATTTTGGTATAAGTAGGGCCATTATTATTATTATAGCTCGTATATAACACTTTTTTATTTGGAATATTTACAAAGGTATAGGTACAATAAGTACATACAAAACAAGAGAGGAAAAACAATAACAAAATAATATATTAATAACAAAAAAGAAATTAAATAAATAATAAAATAAACTATATACAGGGGCGGGATTAATGCCTTAGGCATTCTCTTCCATCCGACCCCTATGAAATCGGCTTTCATAAACGCCCTATGTCACTGCGACCTGGTTAGATTGACTTTTGGATAGTAAAGTGGCTTTGTTTTCACATCTGTGTTCTTGAGGTTCTACTTACTTGTATATTTAGAAGTGGAGGACGAATCCGAGGTGGTTTTCTCAGTGGAGGTACTGGAGGATGGTGGAGGTGTATTTCCACTCAGCAGACCTAGAATAGTATAGAATATATCTTGTTTATCCTGCTGGGATAGGACTGAAAAGTGTCTTTTCCCCCGCAGTCTAACTAAGAGCTTATATATTTGTTTGATACGTTTAACGAGCTATTTAATGACTTGATTTTTAGTTCAAGGTCTTATATATTTTGACATATTAGGGTGAGTACATTTCTCTCTCAAATCTCAAATTCTTAGTGGTAAAGCAGAGCTTTTTGTGGATATCACAACATTACTAAGTGCCTCCTTTACAATCAATTTTCATATTTCAATAATCTTTTTACACTGGTAATGTCGCCACTGGTCGCTACTCGATTAGAGTAGCTACTCAATTGTCCTCACGAGGCTGAGTGCACCCCGAACTCCAAGCACAGAGCCGCAAAAAAAACCTCGGCCCCGCCGGGAATCGAACCAGGGCCTCCTGCGTGCAAGTCTAGTGTGATACCCACTCGGCCAAGGAGGCTACTTAGGGGCCGGGCCTCCTGGGTGCAAGTTTAGTGTGTTCCCCCCGCGGCCAAGGGGGCTACTTAGGGGGGGGGGGAATACTTTTAACAAATAAGTAAAAACACCTTGATTAAAAAAAAAAAAAAACAAAAAAAACAACAACAATAATAATAATAATAAAATGTAGGAAATAAAATCAAAGACCTAGAGGAGGTTCTGTTGGATCCACATGGTCCGGTTTATCCTCAGTGGAAGCGCTGTCTCCCATGGTCTTCATGAGGGCGTGATTGAGTTCTGCGAGACCGTTGATCTTCTTGTGAGGAGACTGGGAGAAGTTGACCTCCGGGTTAATGTCGATGGAGTTTCGCCTTTCCTTGACCGAGAGTGGGGAGAGGGTTAAGTTGCCGGCTGTAAAGCGAGAACCGGAAGGATATGGCGTGTGTAAAAATACAACCGAAATTCACGAAAGCCTATGTGTAATGTCGATGGAGTTTCGCCTTTCCTTGACCGAGAGTGGGGAGAGGGTTAAGTTGCCGGCTGTAAAGCGAGAACCGGAAGGATATGGTGTGTGTAAAAATACAACCGAAATTCACGAAAGCCTATGTATCTTCATAATGATAGATTCTGACGTGACTTTGTGAAGATTCGTCTTGAAAAGAAGAAAACCAGTAACTTATACTCTTCACAGTTATACTCTTCACCAAGAGTATAAGTTACTGGTGGGTGTTCTTCTATGTATCTTCGTTAATAATGATTATAATGAATAATGAGGATAGATAAAAACACTTTTTTCAGGGGGTTCTTGCTGTTGTTGTTGTAGTAGTAACAGCAAATCAGTCAACATCCCCAACAGGTTCCAGGGTTGGTATGAGATCAAGGAAGGTGGCAGCTTGCATTGGGTTCTTCCAGAGGTCTATCGGGGTTAGGGTGGTGTATTTAGCCGTTATCACGATGGTTGGGGGTTCTCACGATGGTTGGATCTACGACCCCTTAGGACCCGGGAAGCTCAACAACTTTCCGGTGAAAGACCATCAATTTCCCTCAATTCTATCAACATCTTTAAGAGATTTAAACTAGTAACTTACCAGTAACTCGTAGTTCATCCACACTGGCGCTGATCTGATTTGTGTTGGCACTCAGGGGTTTGATCTCCACGTGAATCTTGTGATCTCTGTCATCATCTGTAACATGATTACACATGAAAATAATTATAATAAGAACGAATAGAATGGCACAATGGCTATAACATCAAAGGAAACTAAGGGCAATCTTGGTCTTATTCAAGCGAATGATTGAGCACTATTATAAAGGTGTGTCCAATTGATTCTAAAGATCTTAAGTCTTCAGTACCGGTATTAAAATTTACATGCAAAACAATCCCATGTTACTTGAATCAAATAGAAAATTCTAATGGATTTAGTATTTTTCGGGGTCGAGTGGATTGGAAAACATCACATAACTTGAGGTCGAATACTACGTCGTGCACACAGGATATTATTCTCGTCACTGAATCCTGGTTGAAGGACTCTATTTTCAGTTCAGAACTTTTCTCGCATAATTATAATGTGTTTAGAAAGGACAGGGATTGTCAAATCTCAGGTCGAGCAATCGGTGGCGGCCTCCTTGTAGGCATAAACCCTGATCTGAATGTGGTTCGTCTAGATCAATATGAAACTAATGACCCTATGTGTGAATCTATGTTACTTAAAATTAAAATGTCAGGCAAAATTATATACCTTTGTTTAGTGTATTTTACTCCACCCGTTAAATCTCAAACTATTTTGACTTTCTTCTCTGACCTAGAAAAATGTCAATCAATCACAAACAAAAATCTTCTTGTAGTTGGTGACTTCAATGTTTCCAGGTGCACTGGTGTGGATTTTGATAATGACTTTTAAAAAAATCTTCCTTTCACCTGAATCTGAATCGGAGCTGGAATAGAATTTCTCCGCGTCCCACATTTCTTCCTTGGGCCGAATTCGGTAACCTTCTTCATCCACCTCCGGAGTAGGTGCCTCAGATTTGGGCTCCGAGTTTTCCTTTTCATCCCTGCGGAAAACCGATTAGAGTTAGTAAAGGATCATAACTATAAATTATTAAGAATTATAAACCTCGTTTATCCTGCCAGAATGAGACTGAAAAGTCCAAGTATAAATAATAAACTACATACGACATTTGCGGAAGATATCTACTGTGATTCTTTAAGTATTTTACCAGGGGGGTCATGATTTCATGAATGTTCCTTAGCTACTCCTATGTGAGCCCCTATGAGAAGAATTCCATAGTCTGGAAATGGAATTTTCAATATGTGCTTTAGTGATATTCTGCGTCAGGTGCTGGAGATAAACCAGGGTCTCCTGGAAATATGGAGACCCTTAAAAATCGTAAAAAAAACTCGGAAAATATAGATTATAAGATAATAAAATAAATAATAATAAGAAAATAATGTTGGGTATTACCTTACTTCTTTTCCGGTACTATCTGAACCATCTCGTTTTTTGTTCTTCTTTTTCTCCTTCCTTTTTTCTCGTCGACTCCGTAAGAACCCTAAAAATAAATAAATCACACGTTGTAGTGGGCTGTTCTTATTAACTCAAAAGTGTAACTCTAAGTAACTGGAAGACTCAATCAAATACCTGAATTGTACCTACTGTCAATATCTTTACTTTCTTGGTTGCATATTCTTTTTTATTCATCTTCTTCTTTTTGGTTTCTTCTATTGTTTCTTATCTTTGACCGGGTAGACCACACCATACTGTTATTTAGACTGCATCAGTTTGGTTTTCCTATCTGCCTTGTCAAACTTTTTGCCTCCTACCTCCATACTGTTATTTAGACTACATCAGTTTGGTTTTCCTATCTGCCTTGTCAAACTTTTCGCCTCCTACCTGGAAAAACGCAGACTCCGTGTTAAATATAAAAATGTACTCTCTACTCCTTACTATCCCTCCTCCTCTGTCCCTCAGGGCAGCCTTCTTGGAAATGTCTTTTTCCTTGTTATGATTGACGGGATAACCTCGGCAATCAAACATTCTAAATACGCGAATACAATAGTCCGTCCACTATACCTTTTATTATTAGTAATAATAAAGGAAGGACGGACTAAAAATCAACGGAACGATTCAAACAAAGAGTATCTCAGCATGGTCGTAACTGGCGCCTTGATTTTCACATATTTCACTATTCAAATTCCATACCATGCATGAACATTGTTGGGCAAGTAATTGTTTTGAGCTTCCGTAGTGCACTATATGGTGCCCTTCTCCGTGTTCTTATTCTTACTTGAGGGATTTATCCCTTCTCGGGGATTTTTCGGGTCTGACTGGGATTGGCAAAAAACTCCAAAACCAACCCCCGTGAGTTCTGGCAATTTACAAATCAAAAGAAATCTCATAGACAGCAAAACTGTTTCATAATTAATAACAATGTAACATCAGATTCACGTATAATTGCTGATGCTTTCGCCTCTCATTTTAAGTCTGTATTTAGCGGTGGTCAGCCGGACTACAGCTGTAATTTTTCTTCTTCTTCTTCTTCTTCTTCTTCTTCTTCTTCCTCTTCTTCGCCTTCTTCTTCTTCGCCTTCTTCTTTGCCTTCTTCTTCTTCTTCTTCCTCTTCTTCGCCTTCTTCTTCTTCGCCTTCTTCTTCTTCTTCCTCTTCTTCTTCTTCTTCTCCTCCTCCTCCTCCTCCTCCTTTTTCCTCCTGTTCTTCTTCATCCCCCTCCTCCTCCTCCTCCTCCTCTTCTTCTTCTTCCTCTTCCATTATTTAAAGTCAATATAATAAGGGTATTTGAGTAAATTTTGAGTGTATGGCCGCCATACACGCCCTACATGGACGCTACGCCACTGTCCTCCTCCTTTTTCCTCCTCTTCTTCATCCCCCTCCTCCTCTTCTTCCTCCCCCTTCCTATCTTCAATATCTTCCCTCCCCTCTTCTAATTCATCTTCAACCTCCCTGTCATCTCTATCGAATATCTCTCTTTCTACCCCCTCCTTCCCATCTTCTGACTACCTTCAACCTTTTACCTTTTCATGTGACGATCTTGCTCTTGCAATAAAACAACTGAAAAAGAACAAAGGTCCAGGATCTGACAAAATTCCAGTATCTGTTATTAAAGACTGTGCTCCATCTCTCACTAGTCCACTTCTATATCTTTTTAATCTTTGTCTGTCAACTTCTATTTTTCCTGAATATCTTAAAGAAACCTTAATTACCCCTGTTCCCAAAAAAGGTAATCCTCAACTGATTTCCCAATACAGACCAATTGCGACATTGAAAAGTTCTTCTTCTTCTTCTTCTTCTTCTTCTTCTTCTTCTTCTTCTTCTTCTCCTCCTTCTTCTTCTTCTTCTTCTTCTTCTTCTCCTTCTTCTTCTTCTTCTGCGCCTTTTCCCGTGTACAGACGGGGTCTGTTTCAGCCTCTCCAATCAGCCCTAACTAGGGTGATTGCTTTGGGCTGACATTTGGTTTTGGCTACAAATTTTACGGGTGGATGCCCTTCCCGCTCAACCGTTTGCTATTTCTTTGGGGAAATTCAGGCTGTTATCCTTCCTATTAAAGTCCCCCAGCGCAGCCGGGATACGCGTGATATGTGCAGATATACGCACATCTGAGTATGTAAAACTATGTAGATTGGTAGAACCCCAATCGAGTGACTGGGTTCCGGAACTCTTCTATTGAACTCTATATCGGGAAACTCGACATGGCACTATACATATAACATATTAGCATTCCCACAGCCTATAAATAAGGGGAAGTAACCCAATGATAGAGTTCTTCCACCCTAACTAGTGGAGTGGTGGCACCCTATCACCAATTTCTCAGTGCACACCTGAGTATATGTAAAACTATGCAGATTGGTAGAAAGATCAGTGAGTATCTAATGGGGCTCTCTATCAAGTTTCAAGTTAACCACATAGAAAGTTGTTGCTCGGCCTGGCATCGAATCAAGACTCCGCGGGGGGATTCTGGTGCTGATGGTTCTCGACTTAAAGTTCAAGACTAATGGGGCTCCAGTGGTGGAGCTACGAAGAAATCCGTGGGGCGCCCATAGTTAGATTGGAAATTCAACACGAACTTCAGCTGAAAAGTTTTGGACGAGGAGGATTCAGCTCTATGTTTAATGTGCTTGTGAAAGAAAGAAAGAATTAGCTGAATTAGTAAAAATAATAATAATAATAATAATAATAATAATCTGACGAGGGACATACTACGGAATGGACAAGCTACGACACAGACTCACAGACCCTCCGACACTGTTGTCAGATCACATCTCAAACTCCAGGTCAGGGAGACAGTGTTGCCTCTACGCTCACTTGGATGCAAGTAAAAGTTCTGCCATACATAGATACGAACTCCCCCCTATATTCATAAAGTTATATACAGGGTGGCTCCTGTGCAAGTAAAAGTTCTGTCATACATAGATACGAACTCCCCCCTATATTTATAAAGTTATATACAGGGTGTCTCCTGTGCAAGTAAAAGTTCTGCCATACATAGATACGAACTCCCCCCTATATTTATAAAGTTATATACAGGGTGTCTATCTACCAGTGAAATTTTGAATTGTATACAGAATTGCAGAGGGTAGAGTGTACCCAAACCTACAGGGTGACCTTAAACTTACGAGTCCTAGACGGCCAAAAATTTGATCAAACGTGGTTTAAAGATTGATTCAAGCTTCAATCACTTAATTTTGCCTTCAAAACAGCCAGCCAGTCAGCCAGCCTAGTTAGCTTGGAAGGCAGCGCGTCTGTAAGCGCTAGGACGCGTGGATTTGATTCCCTCAGGGGGGGGGGGAATTTATCTCATACAGATAAAGTTCGTTCTCGGAACATTCCCTTATACTGTTCTCGTACCCTCTTCGATTTTAGGATGATGAGACCTTCGATCATTCCTTAACAACCTTTTTCCTTTAATCTATAGAGATGATCATGGTTTAATGGAACATCCTGTATGTATATGAAATTTACCAATCATACACACAACCTGTATGCTCTGCCTGGTTCTCTATCTTGGAAAGAATTTTAGCCGCCAGGTCTCTCTGTGGTGCACAGAGGCAAAATAGGTACTTGGGCAAACTAGAAATTAATAGTCTAGCTGTCTAGCTGGATAATCTGGATTCTAAAGTTCGAGGATTTTTTAATCTTCATTTTCTGCTCCCTCTTCGTCTTTTTTGACGTTAGGCCACCGACTAGTTTTCCAGATGATTAGACCGTAGCAGTTACAGTTCCCTCAAACCTCCTTAAAAAAAGACGATTTGGCCTTAGTGCAGCGCGGCCAAAACGGCGACCATAGACCATGGACCCTTGCCGAGACCATTGACCATCGCAGAAAAATTACTCAGTTCCATTTCTTTTTTTTACTTTCCTTATCCTATAGGAAGGAAAGTAATGTAATCGGGTCAAAATTTCGATGGTCAGTTTTTAGTGCCAAAACACGTTTTGAGGTCCCTAAAGCCTAAATACGAAGTTTCAGCCATTGGTCCGTGTGTGTGTCTGTGTGTCTGTCTGTAAACAAAATATCTCGAGAACGGTAAGAGCTAGAGACTTGAAATTTGGTATGAATCTTTCAAATGTGACAAGGATGCGACACGAAACTTTTGGTTAAGACCGGTGCAACGCTTGGCGGCATTTTACCGCTTTTTGGCGGTTTTCGGTGTAATTTAACAATATCTCGGGAACAGTATAAGCTAAAGACTTGAAATTTGGTATGTAGCTCACAAATGTGACAAGGATGCAACACAAAACGTTTGGTTAAAAAAGGTGCTGCGGTTGGCGGCATTTTGACCGCTTTTTGGCGGGTTTCGACCCCTTTTTGCGGTTTTCAGCTATACCGACTAAACGGTTAGATATATTGTAATTGTAACAACAGAACACCCAAATCAGCACCATTCAATAGGATAAGGAAAGTCGTGTGATGTTCACACCAGATTTTTCTTCTTTTCCTCCTCCTCCCTCTTCTTTTTCTTCTTCTTCATCATCTTCATCCTCTACTTCGCTGCGCTGGACCAACCTCAGTGGTGCAGTTGTTAATGCGTTGGACTTTGGATCTGGATGTTGGTGGTTCGAGTCCAAGTCAAATCATAAGATTTATCTAGGTGTAATAATCGGGGAACGATATTTGTGACAAAAGCATTCAAATATGCTTAACCCAATTTAAAAAATTCCTTTTTTTTACTTTGCTGCGCTGCTGGGGTAAAGGGACTTTCCAGTCTCATTCTGGCAGTATAAACAGGGTATATTCTATTCTACTTTTTTTTTCTCCTTCTATAAGATGGAATTCTATGTACAAAGTCCTCATCACAATCAAATCCAACACAATTTCGAATACGATGGCTCTATGGCACCATGATCATGTGAGAGTATTGCCAGAGGCAATCACTCATATGAGCAACACGAATGGAACACCTTACTGATGCCAGATAGAATGGCACACAACTCCTTTATATATAAAACATAGATTTACAATACCAATAATCTAATATCTACCTATAGTACCTATATGGAATATACAATCACTACGAAAGTACGAATCTCTGTTTGAATTGAATATCGTCGCTTCAAAAACAAAATAGGTATACCTACATTCAAAAGATACACCCAGCTACCTATCTTGTTCATCTTGACCTTCTCTTTTAGACAGGAAATGTTTTTTGGGGCGATATCATGATTTTGTCACCTGTGCTGCGGACAGAAGGACATTTTTGCGAATCGGACACGAAAAGCTGGAATGTAAAAATCTAATAGTTTTTTCTAGAATCTGTGGACGATTCAAGGTGGGTGTCTTCTCTGTTATAAATAGAGATCAAGTACAGTAGATAGTATGTCTCCAAAAGTCGGAAAAGAAAGTACCTATGTACTTGTACATATTCAAATAACAGACGCATCAGAGATCTGTTCTGTCTACCATTGACTCCATTGTTAATGACAGGCGTTCTCAAAGCGTGGCCCAATAGGTCAGTTGCGCTTACTTGGGTGATGTTTCAAAGTCATAGAGGAGGAAAAATGAGGACCAACGGAATTTTTCTTCCTACGACTTCTAGATACCGAGTACCGAGATAAATCGATCTAAAAAATACCGGTAAATCGTGAGGTTTGACGTCACGGCAAACGCTCCCGCAGGCGATGACGTCATAATTCATGACTCCCGCTTCGTTATTTGTGTGCAAGCGTTTCTGCGCATTTTGGACGTGAAATCTGACGTCACAACTCTTTGAACTTTTTCATTAGAACGGCAATTAAAAATTGAATTTTCGACCTTTGAAAGTTATGAAATCTGACGTCACAACTCTTTGAACTTTTTCATTAGAACGGCAATTAAAAATTGAATTTTCGACCTTTTAAAGTTCGAAATCCGTGAACTTTTTCATTAGAACGGCAATTAAAAATTGAATTTTCGACCTTTTAAAGTTACTTTTTCGGAGTTTTGACCTCATATTTGGACTTTTTCATTGGCACAGCGGTTAAAAATTGAATTTTCGACCTTTTAAAGTTACTTTTTCGGAGTTTTGACCTCAGATTTGGATTTTTCACAACTTTTTACATAAGAATCGACCATTTATTAATAATTTTTACCCATTTGCAACTGCTCCATTCTACTTAATCCTTAGTTGTTGGAAAACCAAGAAGGATAAACTCTTAGTGGAAAAAAAAATATCTCAGTGGATGACCTTCGGGTGGATAAAATTGTCCTTTCCTTTTACTCCGGTGGTGGATAAGTTGCAACTGACTGTATGTATGTACTCAGGTTACTTAGGCCAGCCACTCACTATCAGGTAGACACCAGTGGCGTAGCGTGTATGTATGGCGTGTATGGCGGCCATACAACTCAAAAGTTCACTCTAATGCCCATAAATATTAATGGCATGTACTGTGATGGGACTTGGTAGACCTGTGCATGAGCCCTACAACGCCCTACATTTGAATTTAGACCACGCTACGCCACTGAGCAAGCCTGAGAGGGTATACCGGACACCTGATGAGCACACACACTATCAGGTAGATCTGACAGGTACGGCTGAAACAGTTGTCTGTCAGGACTACCTGATACTTGATGAGCAAAAACTATCAGGTAGACCTGACAGGTACGGCTGAAACGGTCCGTCTGTCAGGACTACCTGATACCTGATGAGCATCACACACTATCAGGTAGACCTGACAGGTACGACTGAAACGGTCCGTCTGTCAGGACTACCTGATACCTGATGAGCACACACACTATCAGGTAGACCTGACAGGTACGGCTGAAACTGTCGTCTGTCAGGACTACCTGATACTTGATGAGCAAAAACTATCAGGTAGACCTGACGTCAGGTCTACCTGATAGTGAGTGGCTGGCCTTAAGACTGACAATACCTACTTCATGTCCAGGTGTTCAAATGAACTTGGTACAGTTGGCTAAAGTTATAAGACTTATGTATAATCAAATCTCAAATTCTTTGTGGTAATGCAGAGTTTTTTCACAACTTTTGTGGATATCACAGCATTACTAAGTGCCTCCTTTGCAATCATTTTCGATATTTCAATAATCTTATAAAAGTTAGGGTAAAAGAACACTCAAATAAGCATCATTCAATAGGAGAAGGAAAGTCGTGTGATCTTCACACCAGATTTTTGAGTTACCTATTCACATTAATAGGTTATTAGGAGGTATCTACTATTAAAGGTTAATTGAAGGCTGAGTAAAGCTACAAAGGTAATATACGAGGTACATACTTGAGATTACGTAGGTAATAAATAGTTGGGTACTTATCAGTCAATCATCAATTAATTATTTATCAATAAAATATCTACCTTCATATTTACCAATCAAATCGTCAATAAAACTTTCCTTATAATGACGGAACCAATCAAACTGGTACCTTATGTCACTCGGTTTTTTAATCGAACCCAGAAATTCATTGCTATTTTGCCAGTAAATGTAAAACCAATATTGCATGGAATTAATGACTGTACATATCTAACTGTTTACCTACCTTTCCTTTTACCTAACCATGCCGAAGGCAAGTGACATCTCTCTCTCTCTCTCTCTCTCTCTCTCTCTCTCTCTCTCTCTCTCTCTCTCTCTCTCTCTCTCTCTCTCCCCCTCCCTCCCTCTTCATCGATATACATTGGTTTTTGTGAAAACCTCTGCAGCCCAAAGTAATCACCCCAGGGATGATTGAGAGGCAGACGAAAAATGCCGACCCCGGGAAAGGCGATAGCCGAAGAAAAAGAACAATCATAAAATTATTACAGGTATCACAATTTGGATTTGTATGAACGCCGTGTATCTTGATACAAGTATGCAATGTGCTCAGCACGAAACTACTCCAACGTTCCAACCTAATAAAACTGGCAAACTGCCTGGGATTCAAACCTTGCACCTCCTGGTTGAGAATCAGTGCCCTTGACCACTCGGCCAGGTGTGCATAACCTAATAAGATTACCTACCTACCTATATTTAGAACAAAATTGTACCTTGGTACCTACTCCTTTTTTTTCTCCTCTTTTCCTTCTACGAATCATATGGAATTAAAATTCATTTATAGAGCTTCCTCAATGATTTGAAAGTTTCCACTACCGTTATAGTTATACATCGTATTATCAAGAAAGTTCATTATCAAGGTATTCATTTCGTCTATTCATGGCTTCTTTTAAAATTCTAATGGCTATCTCTTTTTCTTCTGTTTTCAGATTGAACTTCTGTCCTGACTTTCAAGACTTGCAGTCAAGAATGTCACCCATCTTCGCCACTATCCCTTCAAATCTTCTCGACAGCAGAACAATACTCTGACTAGATCGAGAAGTTGAAAAATCCTAGAAATATGGGTGACAATGTGATGAGGACATTCCGTCTAACAGGGTCGATTTACTAAAAACAATTCACAAGTAATGAAATATTAACTTACGAAAAGATGTACAGTTGTTGAAAAACTACGGACAAATACTGAAAATACATTCATTGAAAGAAATACATATTCAAAAAAGATGTTTGATTAGTGAAAGATCATGTCCAAATACTGAAAAGACATTCTCTGAAAAAATAATAACTGACAAGCATGTTCAATTACTGAAAAACCATGCCAATTTGCTGAGAAAATAGTCTCAAAAAATAGTCATGGACGTAAGTAGCCGCCCATCCGGGGGTGCCGTCCAAATCAAACATAAAAAACAGTCCAGCCAAGATTCCGGCACATTTCTAGACTGGGACGAAACGGTGCACAGTGCCAAACACAACGAAGTCGCCAATACCATCAACTTCAACAGTAACGTCACCGGTGAGTTCGTCACCGTGGTTGCCATAGAAACGAAAGACGCCGTGGACGTCGCTAACAACAACTTTGTGACGGTGCTCACCGTCAACTCTGCCCAGAGAACGATTGACAACTCAACGGGCACCAACGGCGAGGAAACCGTTGAAACAGATGTGAACAGAAACGTTATCGTTGGAACTGATAAAGAGAAACGTAAAGCGAACGATGAGAATGGTGGGTTTACCAATGGCCACAGCCGGAGCGTTGCAACCGGAAACGTCCGACTTTACGCGAACTCGAACGAATGCCATTCCGACCAGACCCAAAGTAAACAAATTTACTCGAAAGAATTTCCGAACATGACCGAACGAGCCGACCACGCACGGAGTCTCTTCCACGAACGTGAAATCCTCGTCTACAGACTCCCCGGAGAGCGGCTCGGGTTTGGGCTAAAATTCGAAGGCGGCCTTCAGGCGAACCAGAAGGTCCACCGCCTCTTCGTCCAGTCCTGTGCGGAGGACAGTCCCGCCTCACGGACGCGCACCCCCTGGGGACATTTCACCCCGGGAGATGAAATCGTCCGCATCAACAATCGTCCGATTCGGGACCTGACGCGGATCGATTGCGTCAAATTTCTGAAGGAGTCGACGGTGGTTCTCAAGCTGTACGTGAGACATTTGCGGTCGCCCGACGATGTGATCGATGAGGCGTACGATCAAGCGGTCAACGCACGCGCAGTGAACGAAATCGAAAATAGAAGAACGGTGGTAGACCACCAGACGGAAAGTAGAATGACGAACGCAAGGGTAAACACTGTCCAACAGATCGAAAGACTCGAAAATAAGAGAGAAGTTGGAGATGGTCAACCGAAAACAAACGCAGGAAAAGTTACCAATGAAGATACAGAGCCGACTCCTCCCGAAGAAGTGGGCGTCGCGTCCAAAAGCGAAAACTCTTCACCGCCTCCGATACCACCGAGGAAACTTCTGAAGAAAACCTCCAACCCGAGTGTGGCCGATAAGAGGCGAACCTCCCCGAAAGCCTCACCACGCTCTTTGACTAACACTACTGAAAATAGTCAAAATCTTCAAAATGGAAGGGAGAGTATGGGGAATAATCACGAGAATCAAATAACTGATGGCGAAGCAAACCCGGAAATCTACGAGGTCGACTTGAAACTCAGCGATCAGGACATCGACGAAATTATCGACATTTTAGACAAAACTGAACACGAAGAAACGAAGAATAAAGATGCAAGATTGGTCAGAGTACGAAACGAAGTTGGCAAAGCTCAACACCCGATACAAAATGGGAAACATCTGTTAGATATCAACGACAATGTGAAAACCGGTCAAACAGTCCCATTCCGAAGCGATTCCGACGTTGCTGAAGCCGAACTTTACACGAATCTATTCCTCGACAACAACGATATTTTCGAATCGGAATCGGACGATACCGGATCCAGCCACACGACCGCCATCGATCGGCTTTCGCTACATTCTTCGGATCGGATATCGCTCACTTCCAGCTCGAGCTATTCCGATATAAAATCGTTGAACTCGTACGAATTCGATCTTGATGCGAACATTGACACGGTGATCGATTTCGACAAAGTGTTGGAACCGCTGGAAGGCGGTGTTGAAACAATGCCGATCGAAACCGGTCAAATGGCCGAGAGCGATGGACTTTACGGTCCTTTCCTAAAGAAGAGTGTCGAAGAAACCGTTCAGAAAAACGAACAAAGTGAAGTCCGAAAAGAAACCATTCAGAGAAACGAACAAAATAACGTCCGGAATGCCGATGTAGTCGAACCCAACCGTCCCCAGAACGGTCAAGATGTGCCCAAAGTCAAAGGACAGACTGTACAATCCCCCAAACCGTTACCTCGGACGGACATGCAAAAGTTGAAGTTCAAGTCAGGGAAGAAAATGCCCCCACCCCCGCCACCACCGGGGAAAGTGGCAGAAGATGAGACCAAAAGTGCCATAGGAAACGCTAGTCCTGACAACCAAAAGGCGCCTGCCAAACCACAGCCCGCTGGGAAGAATAACGCCATTGAAGATGGAGGAAAATCTACAGTAGAAATTCCAATACATGCTAAAACTTCCCACAACGAAAAGGAAAGTCCAAACCTTTCCGTTTCCATAAAAGATACCGTAAAAGATCATGTAGATACCGAAAGTACAACTAAAACATCCAAATCGATTCCAGCTCCAAACGGAGAACCTCTTCAGGACACCCCAGGCGAGTCAAAAACACCTAAATCGTCCCAAGAATCAGGCGAACCAATTGAGGACCAAAACCTGTACATAACAGTCGAGCAGATCCCCATAGACAATCTGCTACCCAAAGTCATCAAAGCGCAGGAAAAAGTCCCTGCGGACCCCGCCTCTCCTTACAAAGACCACTCCATTCTGGAAACCATTGTGGAGAATGACGAACACCATCTCCCACGACTGATCGACTTCGTTCCCAAAGACAAAATCCGGTCGACGAATCCAGAGAAGTCGAAGAAGCTCAACTCCATCATCGAGCAGCAAAAAGTTGTCGAATACTTTACCAGTCCCCACTCGCCAACTAAAAACTTGGCAAAATCACCCAAAAGAGAAGTGGCAGAGAGAAGCGAAACCAGAGCTGGAGCGGGTAAAAATGGAACACCTACAAAAACAAATCAAACAAACGAACCAGTTGAAGGAACTACTGGAACACCCACAAAAACTCTGTCAAACGAACTCAATGAAGGTGAAAGCATCGATAACAGTGATGTAACTTCAGGAAACAATTCGGGTACGAAAGGAACTACTCAAAAATCTGCCGACAATGATGGAAGCCTTCATACCACTAGTAAACCTTGCGAAGAAGGAAATTCGCCTCAAAAAGCTACTGCCAATGAAGGTGTCCTTGACAATAAAACCAAAATTTCCAAAGAAGGGAATTTGCCCCAAGAATCATCTCAAAAGTCTGCTGACAAAGAAGGTGTCCTTGATAATATCACCAAAACTGACGAAGAATACAAACAACCTTTACCCAATGGTTCTGCCAATGACAACACACCAGCAAATCTTGTAGAAGCCATCGATAGGAGAGCAGATGGTGGCGAATTTCCAACTGATTCGACGACGAGTGACGAAAACGGACGAAGCGCCCCGAAAAAGCCCGACGGTGGAGAAGTCAATGGAGGCGATGAACGGTGAGTCAATTTATTGTTTCCTTAAAATAATAATAATAACAGTAAAAAAAAAAAAACAAACAAACAAACAAACAAAAAAAAAAAAAAAAAAAAAAAAAAAAAAAAAAAAAAAAAAAAAAAAAAAAAAAAAAAAAAAAAAAAAAAAAAAAAAAAAAAACAAAACAAACATGATTAGGTCAGCGGCCATCGCACCTTGTATGTAACAGTTCCTAATGTATCACTGAGATACTGAGTGTAAAAACTAAAAAAATTGGACCGATTGCAATACTTTCATTACTAGTATAGCTCGCTATACTGTAGTAATAGAAAGTATAGCTCGCTATACTGTAGTAATAAAAATTTACCTATCCCCTAAATTGCCAAAATACATGAGACCCTGGTTAGACTGCGGGGGTAAAGGGACTTTTCAGTCCTATCCCAGCAGGATAAACAAGGTTCTTGGCTAATTTCTAATAAAAAGTCTATTACTTATCAAATGTAGGTATAAGACTTTGCTTAGACTGCGCTGCGGGAGTAAGGGGACTTTCCAGTCCTATCCCAGCAGGATAAACAAGGTTTTTGGCTATAATTTCTAATAAAAAGTCTATTACTTATCAAATGTAGGTATAAGACTTTGCTTACCTACGTAAAGGGACTTTCCAGTCCTATCTCAGCTAGATAAACAAGGTCTATTCTTGTCTAATTTATAAATGGTTTCTTCTTCTTTGCAGTGAGACTGTCCACAATTCTGCGGAGCAAATGAAAGAGTCCGATAAAGAAGGTAAGTTCTTTCTGTTGTTTTCTGGATATTTTAGGGAATTCTAAATTTTAAACATGAATGATTATTATTAAATATGTTTATATTAGACATCCTAGGTTATAACAAGGTACCTACCTATAGGTATTTGGGGTCGAGTGGATTGGAACACATCACAGGCCTTCATGCACACTCCATTTGTCAAGGGTCTACGTTATCCTTACCCTTGGGATCAATTTAATTCTAAAAGAAAGAAAATCTTGAGGTCCAATTTTGGGAAATTTTCCCCCTACGTGTAGTGTAGACACACTGGTCTATCTTGCTCCGTGTATTTTATGTCCGGATAGGCTTCGTGCAATGTTATCAGGCAAGAAACTCAGGCAAAAGTTTTCAAATTGCATAACCGTGTGGAAACAAGGGGTTAGTATGAGTTGAGGATAGTGCTTATTTTGTACGGGTCGAGCCAGCCTAGTTAACTTGGTTGGTAGCCCGTCTGGCTTGTAAGCGCTAAACCGTGGGTTCGATTCCCGCCCGGGGTGGATTTAATTCTGATGGGATAATGTTCGTTCTCGGAACGGCTGGCTTTCTCCTATCCTGTCTGCCTTCTGTCTTCGATTTCGAGACGATAAGACCATAGCAGTTACAGTTCCCTCTGTCAAACCTCTTTAAAAAAAAATCTCGTTATTTCTGCTGCTCCCCTGTTGACCCAGCACTTGGGTACTATGGGATGCATACTACGACACAGACCACATGAGTCTAATGTGTCTAAATGGAAAGGGGGCTATGACGAAACATTGCAGCATTGCATTTACCGACTCGTTTTGTTATTTGGTACATACACTTACCTACTTATTTTGACATCTGTTGACTTTTCAGATCTGGTGAGATAAAACTGGGCCTCTGTGAAGGTCTCTTTAGTGAGTTTAGTGTATAAAGTCCCTACCTGCCTACCTCCTTACTGTAGGAGTGGTTACAAAATAAGTAGGTACTTAAGTAAGTAGATGCCTAACTAATTAAATCCCGAAACTAGTAGGCACTTTGTGTCGGTGGGATGTTTACTTTAGAAATCCAAGTAGACTAACAAACTGATGTGCAACTCCATGTTAGTTATCTCTGCTTACAACGGTAGCTCAGCAAACAATTTATTGGATTAGGCAAGATTTTTTCTTTGTTTTTGTTCCACAATATCTGACAGTTTGATTTTCATGAAATCTTTTGAAAATATTAAAAACAAACAAAACTAGGGCACTGAATTTTGGGGACTTGGTGAGATTTTTTTCTTGCTTAGGTAGGTACCTTATTTGCCTATCTTGAAAAAGCCCACGAGTGAGGCTTAATATTGTGGTCTGGGGCGCTGAACTTAATACTTACGTACCTATTTGGTTATCAGTAGTACTTAGGTACTTGGGTATGTAGTTAGGTACTTATATCTTGTGTGACCATCACCCTTATCAATGAGTAACACAACCATGATTACCTACTCGGTACTTAGACCTACTTATCAGCTAGAAATAGAAATATGAGAAATATTATATCAATATATCTTGATATATTACTTATGTGACTCAGATGTTACCCAATGTAAGGATTTGGTTGTTATGTATGAGTCAGATTTGGTTTGGTTTGTACTTTGTATCAATATCTTTGGAGCCAAGAGCAGTTGTAGTGGTTAATGGTTATTTGTTTAATATCAGCTACTCATTTCTGTTCTGTGTTGATAAGGAATTGGTTGTTCCTCTTCTGTAATTAGATAGGTACGTAGCTTGGGTACTTGTATCTTATGATTCTTATGTGACCTACTTTTTTTGCCTGCTTTTACCTGCCTTTCAGGAGTTACTTATCTTTGTTGATGTTACTGGTTGTCTTGTGTGACATTTTTGGTCATTTGTTGACATCACTGGCGCGAGTCGATTTTAGATGTTAGTTGTTCCGAAGATTTGATATTTTTACGATCAGGGAGAATGCGTATCCGGCTAGTTCTGTTTTCCTATAGAAAACAACTTGCTTGCTCTCGTTTAATACACCTAATAATAATAATAATAATAATAATAATAATAATAATAAAACCTTTTTCGTACATATTTCGAGCTCAGGAACAGGTCTCGGATTTTACCTTCGGGATGAAACTCGGAGCCCTCCCGAATAATTACATAAATTCGCTCAGATGAATCACTTAAGAAAATTGAAAGTCAAGTATTCTCTCGATTTTCACGAAAATTTGAATTTAAAATAAATTCGATTCAATTTTGGAGTACCCTGTATATATTATAAAAAACCTGGCATTGGTTTTTTTTCTATTGCATTGCAAAGTTCCATTGTCAAGGTATGCTTTCAGCTTGCAAGAGCAAACTGACATCAGTGGTGGCGACCACATAAAGTTATTAGATGGGGAGCTGGAACTTCAAAAGCTACGTGGGAAGGTACAAACATTTTGACCATCGGATGTGGTGTAGGTTTTGTAGTGGAGAGTTAAGTAGTGAATTAGTTCCACGAAATCCTCGTTGCCAGCCTAGTTAGCTTGGTTGGTAGCGCGTCTGCCTTGTAAGCGCTAGGCCGCGGGTTCGATTCCCGCCCGGGGCGGATTTTATCCTGATGGGATAATGTTCGTTCTCGGAACGGCTGGCTTTCTCCTATCCTGTCTTCCTTCTCTCCTCGATTTCGGGACGATAAGACCATAGCAGTTAAAGTTCCCTCTGTCAAACCTCTTAAAAAAAAAAAAAAAAAAAAAAAAAAAAAAAAAAAAAAAAAAAAACAAAAAAAATGGATAAAAGTTGCACGACTACACTTCCAATGCAACCGCAATGGCTCTGAAATGTTTCTTCCTCACCATCTCTCCTCAGGTATGGCTGTGTTACACGAAGTGCTGGGCATGTACCATAGCGGCGTGTTCAAGGACGGACAACTAGTCAGCAACAAATCTACCAACAAGCAAGACCTGAAGACAATTCGCGGCGATCAAATCACTTGGATAGATGGACGGGAAACGTATTGTTCAAATATCGGGAGACTTATATCCGAAGTGGACGCGATTATCATGCGAGCCAACAGGATGGTCAATAATGGTCGAATGGGAGACTTTGTTATCAACGGACGAACCAAGGTAAGCCAGCCCAAGTTACCTTGGAAGGTAGCACGCCTGCCTTGTAAGCGCTAGGCCGCGGGTTCGATTCCCGCCGCCCGGGGCGGCGTGGCGGATTTCATCCTGAAGGGATTAGGTTTGTTCTCGGA
>NW_007377481.1:0-10087 GCF_000475195.1 Diaphorina citri | reverse complement strand
ACCCCCCCCCCCCACCCCAAATTTTCAGAAGTGCAGTCCGATCGAACTTTGAGCGCCGCAGGCGAAAAATTTCAAAACGTATTCTCCTAATTGTAGCTGAACACTAAAGGGGGTTATAACATTTTATAATTATGTTTGCACACTATAATAAATGTTAATAAAAAAAAGTTCATTTTTTTTACATTCAGGTAAGTTTGTACAAATCCCAAAAAGCTTCGCGGGCCACAAAAATGGTCTGGTGGGCCACATGTGGCCCGCGGGCCGCTAGTTGGAAACCCCTGACCCAGACCTTCGTTTTTCGACCCCTTCCTTATCCTATTCCTTACCTATCCTATTCCACCCATATTCCTTACCTATCCTATTCCACCTATTCCTTCTATCCTGTTATTTTAGTTTATATGATTTATTCCGATAATTTCCGAGTGAAAAATACCATAGTAACATCATTGGGTAAGTAAGTTTTGGTAAGTTCCGATCATTTCCGAGTGAAAAATGCCATAATAACATCATAGGGTAAGTTTTGGTTAGTGATTCCTAAACTTCCATCTTGGCTTTTTGATATGTGAGTAAAAGGATGTCAGTACCTACTTACCTACCTATATGTTGCTGTGAATTGTCGAAGTTGTGGGAATATTTGAGTTGAAACATAGAATTCTATTCGTTCGTTCAATTAGATAAGTAATAGAGGTAGTCCTGTACAACGTACAATGAACAGCGGTAGATCTAACTCTAGGAAGAAATTCAAAATTTCGAAATTACCTAATTATAATTAAAATAATAATAGTAAAAAAAAAGTAATAATTATGTAATAAAGTTCGGAAGTAATCAAGACTCTGCCTATACGAGGAATTTGAGTGCAATGTTTTTAACCTGGGTGCAGGCCGAAAAAACAACCGGTGTGGTTTTGAAAGTACGCCAAATTCAACCCATCAACAAGCCTGAAAAAAAATAACTCATAAGATTAAAAGTCCAACTTCAATCAGTTGAGCCAAGAGCAGTTACTTAACTTTAAGAGAACTTTTTCTTTAGGTCACCTTGATAGCTAGTAAGAAAAAGGCACATTTCTACGAAACTTTAAAAAGAATGCCTCAATAATGTAGGTCCTAGGATTAACTATGCACAATGAGCCTTAAATCCCGAAGGTTTTTTTGGGAAGTAATGTGGATGCAAATTCAGTTCCCAACTCAGAAATTTGACGTGTGACGCACGACCGTGTCGTACATCTCTGAAAATTACCTCCCATATCATCTTAACCACAACGTTATGTCTAGATTAATAGAATATACAGGGTGAGACGTTAAGCAGGTACTATCTGAAAAATTTCTGGTCTCTTTTGAAGACCAAAGGAGTGTCCACAGATAGTCGATCGGAAATCGATCGATGTCTTCTGAACCACGCTTGATGTGGCCTGTGGCGTGGCATGCCCATCCCGTAGTTTGCCTTTCGTCAGATGGGCGAGAAGGGGCACAATACTTCCCATTTAGGTGCTGGGTCAACACGGGAACACCAGAAAGTAACCCGTTGAAATATTTGCAATCGAAAAACGAGTACAAATTTTTGTCGATGGTGGGATTCGAACCCGGGACCTTCTGCATGGCAAGCAAGCGCGTTACCACTGGACCATCCGTGGAAACTTTAAAAAGAATGCCTAAATAATCTAGGTCCTAGGATCAACTATACACAATGAGCCTTAAATCCCGAAGGTTTTTTTGAGAAGTAATGTGGATGCAAATTCAGTTCCCAACTCAGAAATTTGACGTGTGACGCACGACCGTGTCGTACATCTCTGAAAATTACCTCCCATATCATCTTAACCACAACGTTATGTCTAGATTAATAGAATATACAGGGTGAGACGTTAAGCAGGTACTATCTGAAAAATTTCTGGTCTCTTTTGAAGACCAAAGGAGTGTCCACAGATAGTCGATCGGAAATCGATCGATGTCTTCTGAACCGTCCACACTGCCTCGATAACATAGATTCAGCTCGTCGATCGAGAATGTGTGGACACACCTTTAGTAAGTAACTTTGTGAAACTCCATATACCTACCTCTACCTATCATTTTCTGATCGTCATCAGAAAGCACTTAGGTAAAGCTGTGTCCATACATAGTCAACCTCGTCGATTGACGAGGTGAAGAGGTGAATCTATGTTGTCGAGGCAGTGTACAGTTTCAGTCGACGGTCGATCGACGGCGTCGACTTTGTTTTGACGCAGCTTTAGAAGCAGTGGCGTAGCGTGTATGGCGGCCATACAACTCAAATGTTCACTCTAATGCCCATAAATATTAATTTGGCATGTACTGTGATGGGACTTGGTAGACCTGTGCATGAGCCCTACACGCCCTACACTTGAATTTAGACCACGCTACGTCACTGTTTAGAAGTGCTATAATCCAAATGTTCAGCTTAGTTAGCTTGGAAGGTATTACCCCTAGGTAAGTGCTAGGTGGCGAGTTCGATTACTGCCCAGGGACTGGGGTCTGCAGTCTCTGCTCATACCCCAGGTTGAGAACCTCTGAGCTAGATAGGTATGTATTTCTGGATAGAAGTAGGTACCTTGTTACTTCGGTACGTATATGAGATAGCCATGTATTATACAATATGGAAGATACTGATGGAGTATGCTAATTTGGTATCATCTCTATTAGGTATCCTCTCTTTGTCCTGAGGTACTCGTGGTAAACCCGCCTCCTCTTTGTCCTTAGATACAGCTTGGTTGAATATGAATGAGTACATGTACAACTTATTTTTATTGTTATATTTACTATGGCCAATTGGCCATTATGTTAGTGGTATCTAAGTATTTACATTCTACTCTCTACAACTTATTATTAATTTTTTCTTTACAATATTGGAATCTTACCCTAGCATATTGCGTATGGATTTCATTAAGAGGGTATGTTTTGGTCACTTTAACGAATCCTTTTTGGAGACGGGGATCAAGAATGGAAACCGTGATCTAAGCAGGCGCGTTAACTCCCTAGCTATCTAATCTATTTTTTTTTTTTTAAAAGAGGTTTGACAGAGGGAACTGTAACTGCTATGGTCTTTTCGTCCCGAAATAAAAAAAAACACATGTATTTTTTTGTTAAGAGGTTTGACAGAGGGAACTGTAACTGCTATGGTCTTATCGTCCCAAAATCAAAGAGAGAAGGAAGACAGGATAGGAGAAAGCCAGCCGTTCCGAGAACGAACATTATCCCATCAGGATGAAATCCGCCCTGGGCGGGAATCGAACCCGCGGCCTAGCGCTTACAAGGCAGACGCACTACCAACTAAGCTAACTAGGCTGGCAATCTGGTTTCTAATTTTCCTTGAAAACCAGAAATAGAACAGACCGTCACACATATGAAATCCGCACGTGACCTGTTCAGATACCGATATCGTCCCGTTGTTGCTTAACCGAGCTGATCGGTCGTGCTAGACCAGTCGGATTTTTAGTTTGATAACTACAAGTTCGGCCATGCCTTTTCCACAAGTTTGGCCATGCCTCGGGATGAACTAGCGGGATTCAGCTAGTACTTATCTAAGTAATTATCTGCCTCAACTATTACTACCCAACCCAGCAGAAAAAAAAATCCCAATTCTTATTTAACTAGGTACATACACTTACCTACTTATTTTGACATCCCAATTCTTATTTAACTAGGTACATACACTTACCTACTTATTTTGACATCTGTTGACTTTTCAGATCTGGTGAGATAAAACTGGGCCTCTGTGAAGGTCTCTTTAGTGAGTTTAGTGTATAAAGTCCCTACCTGCCTACCTCCTTACTGTAGGAGTGGTTACAAAATAAGTAGGTAAGTAAGTAGGTGCCTAACTAATTAAATCCCGAAACTAGTAGGCACTTTGTGTCGGTGGGATGTTTACTTTGTAGACTAACAAACTGATGTGCAACTCCATGTTAGTTATCTCTGCTGACAACGGTAGCTCAGCAAACAATTTATTGGAGTAGAATTAGGCAAGATTTTTTCTTTGTTTTTGTTCCACAATATCTGACAGTTTGATTTTCATGAAATCTTTTGAAAATATTAAAAACAAACAAAACTAGGTCACTGAATTTTGGGGACTCGGTGAGATTTTTTTCTTGCTTAGGTACCTTATTTGCCTATCTTGAAAAAGCCCACGAGTGAGGCTTAATATTGTGGTCTGGGGCACTGAACTTAATACTTACTTACGTACCTATTTGGTTATCAGTAGTAGGTACTTGGGTATGTAGTTAGGTACTTATATCTTGTGTGACCATCACCCTTATCAACAAATGAGTAACACAACCATGATTACCTACTCGGTACTTAGACCTACTTGTTAGCTAGAAATAGAAATATGAGAAATATTATATCAATATATCTTGATATGTGACTCAGATGTTACCCAATGTAAGGATTTGGTTGTTATGTATGAGTCAGATTTGGTTTGGTTTGTACTTTGTATCAATATCTTTGGAGCCAAGAGCAGTTGTAGTGGTTATTTGTTTAATATCAGCTACTCATTTCTGTTCTGTGTTGATAAGGAATTGGTTGTTCCTCTTCTGTAATTAGATAGGTACGTAGCTTGGGTACTTGTATCTTATGATTCTTATGTGACCTACTTTTTTGCCTGCTTTTGCCTGCCTTTCAAAAGTTACTTATTATTGTTGATGTTACTTACTGGTTGTCTTGTGTGATATTTTTGGTCATTTGTTGACATCACTGGCGCGAGTCGATTCTAGATGTTAGTTGTTCCGAAGATTTGATATTTGATTACGATCAGGGAGAATGCGTATCTGGCTAGTTCTGTTTTCCTTTCCTGTAGAAGGGACTTATCCAAACCTGGTCGACCTATATATCAAATTAAAGGTCTTTTTACCAGGAACACGAAAATGGTGGTGCAAATTTTGGGAGAATGCGTATCTGGCTAGTTCTGTTTTCCTATAGAAAACAACTTGCTTGCTCTCGTTTAATACACCAGCTACACTGAAGTTAAGCAACATTGCGCGTGGTTGGTATCCGAATAGGAGACCAAGTGGGCTATCGCGTGCTGACTTTTCTCGGCCTCACTCAGGCTGGGTGAGGTTAATGTTTGGCGGGCAGCTTGTCGAATGGAAGGTAAACCCTCCGTCTAAGAAGTCGAAACCCCTTAGCAGTAGGTACTTACTGTGACGTTTTAAACCCCTAAACAAATATCACCTTAATATAGGGGTTCCAAGAAAATATCACCTTAATGTAGGGGTTTCAAGAAAATATCACCTTAATATAGGGGTTTCAAGAAAATATCACCTTAATGTAGGGGTTTCAAGAAAATATCACCTTAATATAGGGGTTTTCAAGAAAATATCACCTTAATATAGGGGTTTCAAGAAAATATCACCTTAACATAGGGGAATACACGAGACCTTGTTTAGACTGCTGGGGTAAAGGGACTTTTTAGTCTCATTCGAGCAGGATAAACAAGGTATATTCTATTCTACCCAGTACCTCCTTACTTTCAACTTAACTCCATACACAAGAAGCACAATCCGAGGCTTAGGTATAGGGGCTAAACAGCCCTAAAGGATGGGTTAAGCTTCTACGAATCTACCTCCTTATTTGTATTATTTTTGTGTTTTAATTGCTAATATATCTATTACTTAAAACCAACCTCAGTGGTGTAGTGGATAGCGCGGTGGACTTCGGATCTGGAGGTTGGTGGTTTGAGTCCAAGTCAAGTCATAAAATTTAGCGTAGTGCATTTAGCAAGGAACGACAGTTGTGACAAGCATTTATGCTTAACACAATTAAAATTCCTTATATCTATTACTTAAATAAATGATCATTGTGTTTCAGGATAAACCGAATGGATCTGGGACTTAGTTCAACCCTGATCATGCTTGGTCCAAGTATGTCCCTTGGTCCCTGTGGGATCAAATCATGAATCTTTTCTACATTCGGTAAGAACCAATTTTACTTTGATATAAGTATCTACTCGTAGTTAACATGAAGGTTTTCTTTTCTTTTAATTAAATACTACTACTTGTTTGTTATATTGCATTTTCTTAATGATGTAAACCCCCAATTGAGGGGAGAAAGTTATTAAAGGCTGAAAAAAGGTCTGTTTTCGTAGGATATTGAATGAAAGAACTTAATTTATTATCTTGTTGATTTTTTTTTTCTTTAAAGACAACTTATCCTGGTTTGACTGTACTAATAACTACCTCATATTGTCTCTAAAACTAAAACCCTCCATAATAATGGAAAACGAGCATTTTCTTTATTTCTTTTCGACTGTATTTATTAATGTGTGTTAAAGCTTTTAGCCCCACCCCTCCTCTACAATGATGGAAGTCAATACTTTATCCAGGTTCTACTGTATTAATAACCCCTTCAGACTGTATTAATTTTTGTTAAATCTCTCAGCCCCGCCC
This sequence comes from Diaphorina citri, assembly GCF_000475195.1. Lineage (NCBI taxonomy): Eukaryota > Metazoa > Arthropoda > Insecta > Hemiptera > Psyllidae > Diaphorina > Diaphorina citri. Next base: position 3,699 of record NW_007377481.1, on the reverse strand, counting down.
CTCCACAATGATGGAAGACAAGAAGCCCCGCCCCCCCATGGTAAATTCAGACTGTACTAATTTTTGTTAACTCTCTCAGCAGCCGCGCCCCTCCACAATGATGGAAGACAAGAAGCCCCGCCCCCCCACCGTCGGGTCCAAGGTGTCCCAAATAGCGACCATCTTCCAGAGTGTCCCTTCGTCCCCTGCCCCTGATCTGATTTCCAACACCAAACCCAAATCCGGCCAGGCACCCACGGTCGGCCCGAAGGGTTCGGGATCGCCCAAGGCGGACCGGAAAGTTGACCTACTGTTGGGCGGAAAGGAACCGCCTGGGCAGGTGTCCGTTGTTCGGACCCAGAGCCATATTTCCCGGTTTCACAATGCGCGAGCCCTGTTTGAGAAATTAGGTGAGTAATGTTTTATAAGTGGTTTTATTTAACCTTCGTATATTCGTATAAAGCTTGACCCGACTTTTAGGGCTGTTTGCCCTAACATCTATGACTCGTATTTATGAACAAGAGTGATCGTTCTTAGATCAGTCTCAAGTCAAAATTGACCAATCAAATGCCTTGAGACTATGCTTAGCACGAACTTAAGAGCCAACATTTTGTTCATAAATATGGATGTAAGGCTCAGAGTGGGCTTTTTATGTACGGACTACGGAGTTAGGCAATTATCCGATATTGGATGAATCAAGAATCACTGAAGTTAATCAACGGTGCGCGTGGTTAGTATCCGGACGGGTGACCATCTGGGCATTAGCTTGCTGTTGGCTTTCCCCAGCCCCACTCAAGTTGAATGGAGAGAAAAACCCTTGTCACTAAACCAGTGACGTTAAACCTCGATTATTATTATTCTTTTTATTACACAATAAATGGGATTGACCCTGTAAGTATTATCTACGTATTACAATGTTCTATGTTCTTAACTAGGACCTAATGCTAAGAAAAGTGCTAATCAGAGTCCTCAAGTTATTCGAAACAGAACTTTTTACAAAAAAATAAGTGGACTTCTTCTTTTTTTTGAAGAGGTTTGACAGAGGGAACTGTAAGTAACTGTACTTTTTTAAGCGAATGCAAATATCAAGTTTTTTTTTAAAGAGGTTTGACAGAGGGAACTGTGACTGCTAGAGAAATCGAAGAGAGAAGGAAGACAGGATAGGAGAAAGCCAGCCGTTCCGAGAACGAACATTATCCCATCAGGATAAAACCCGCCCCGGGCGGGAATCGAACCCGCGGCCTAGCGCTTACAAGGCAGACGCACTACCAACTAAGCTAACTAGGCTGGGGATTAGCCCCTCGCGGGGCCCGGGGCAGTTTCAAAGGCGCGGAGCCCCCAGTTTGGGCTGATCGAACTTGAAATTTTCAGCGCCGCAGGCGAAATTTTTCAAAAAGTAGGTAGATATGTGTCTCATGCTTTGTCACAAGTTAATTTTTGACGTACCTAATTCGTAGATATTTTCTTATCCTAATTTTCGCTGAACGCTTAAGTGAGCAAAATAAAATAGAGTGCCGCAGGCGAAATTTTTGAAAATTTTGCTAGATATTTTCTTATCCTAATTTTAGCTGAACGCTAAAGTGAGCAAAATAAATTAGAGCGCCGCAGGCGAAATTTTTGAAAATTTTGGTCCACAATCTTGAGAAATCCAGTCTCACCAAAAGTAAATTTTTCAGCGCCACAGGCGATTTTTTTTTTTTTTTTTAGAAAAAACCCATAATATCTAGTGTAAGTCCTCAAAGCGCGGGGCCCCCAAAAGCGCGGGGCCCGTAGCAGTCTGCCATTCTGCCTTATGGGTAATCCGGCCCTGCTGGCAGTGGACTTCTTTTAAATCATATTTCTGTTTTGTTTGTGTGTTGCCTAGGTAACGAAGAGTCCCGGTCCATCAAGCCAGGGGAGAAGGTGAAAAGTCTGAGCGATCTCCGGTCCAGATCCTCCTCGGCCAATTCTTCCCTAGGAGAGGAGAGAGGAGGAGGGGGAGGCAAACGTTCCCCCTCCCGCTCTCCTTCCCCTCCTGCCCATACTTATACGGTGAGTATACCTGCGAATTCTAAGGCCAGCCATTCACCATCAGGTAGCCCTGTTAGGTACACCTGATCAGGTCCACCTGTCAGACTATAGTTTGTGTTCTCACAGGTATCAGGTCTCAGAAGCATAAGTCTCATAACCTGGAGACCTGATAGACGGACCTTTTCAGCTGTATCTGTCAGGTCTACCTGATAGTGTGTGTGCTCCCCCAAGTGTCAGGTAGACCTGACAGACGGGTCAGACTATAGTTTGTGTTCTCACAGGTATCAGGTCTCAGAAGCATAAGTCTCATAACCTGGAGACCTGATAGACGGACCTTTTCAGTTGTACCTGTCAGGTTTACCTGATAGTGTGTGTGCTGCCCCAAGTATCAGGTAGACCTGACAGACGGTCCTTTTCAGCCGTACCTGTCAGGTCTACCTGATAGTGAGTTTATGGCCTTAGGGCCATCACATTATGGGATATTCGATTATGGGATATCATTATGGGATATCAACCAATCAAAATGTAACTTTTTTTCGTTTAATCAAAGTTTAAAATACTGCATTTTCAGTTTTCATTTAACGAGCGAAGTAAGTTCCGTGTTTTCATATGCATATATTGTTTCTTTTTTTTTCTCTCTAACTCTCGAAAGGACGGTTCATTTGACGAAATTTGGCAAAAACTTCAAGTAACACATACCTAAAGGAAATTTAATGAAAATAATTGTCCACCTCTACCATAACTGTTTGTAAAACAGACGGACAAACTATCAAAAATCAGTGTGTTAAAACATGGAACTCGCTTCATACTTTCACCTATACAATTCAACCACTCCGAAATCTACACAAATTCATGTCTCAGAAGCATAAGGGTCGAATTTTAAAACCGGATTACCTTTTAGGGGCGGTTAGGCTTAGAGTGTTCGGAGAGGTTTTAAGATTTTTTTTTTTTTTTAAACTACTTTCAGTTCCTGTCTTGGTTAGTCAAACTAATTGTCCAACATTACTTTCCCACATAGAATAGCTCTCCTAGAAGCTAATCCTGACCATGATTAAATGATAATCCGAGTTTAAAATTCGGCCCTAAGTCTCATAACCTGGATTACTTTGGCACAGAAGCTACGTATCTAGACAGTGCGGGAGTGTTTGACTCGTCTACATATTTACACTCTTGTCTGTCGTTATCGAAAAGAAATGAAAAGGGAGGTTATTTATAAAGTTAGGCCCTCTCCCCAATTCCCCAGTCTTAAAGAAAAGAAGAACATATTATAACGTCACAGTAGTTAGGCCCTCTCCCCAATTCCCCAGTCTTAAAGAAAAGAAGAACATATTATAACGTCACAGTTCTCATTCTCTCTCCTTTTTTTTTTTTTTTTTTTTTTTAATAACGGAAGAAGAAAAAGAAGGTATTTTTTTATCATTGAAAAAAGGTTGTGTAACTTTCTTCGATTCCAATCAGTGAATTCAAATGATGTTATTGGTTTTCATATTCATTGTATTCTCCTAGACTTGTAAGAAAAAAAGAAATAAAATAATATTAAAAAGAAGAAGACTTGTATTGCTTCTTAAATGCTCTCGGTTCGTAGATTGCTTTTAAAATGCTCAGTCTATTTATGTCGCATTGCCAACAACACCTTAACCTTGATAATTATTTCAACCTCTCCCCCCTCCACTCTTCTCTCCCTCTCCACAGTCTCAGCGCTCGAACGGT
>NW_007377480.1:455953-469223 GCF_000475195.1 Diaphorina citri | reverse complement strand
TTAATATTAGTTTCTACTTTGAAGGAGATGGTTATTTTTTGCCTATGTTATTTTATTAGTTATGTATCTGAAAGAATAAAATCAACCTCCGTAAGTCCGTAGCTCACTGAAACTCACAAATTCCTTTTGCAATTTCTCAACATGGCTAACTTTAAATGTTGATCGAAGAGTTCATTACGTGAACAAGCAATGTTCTTTTGGATTGATCTGTAGCGTTTAAAAGCAACACAAATGAACCCTAAAAAGGTAATTCAACTTTCATAGAGCTGTCTCTGCCTTTAACATAGGTTCTTTATGTTCAACTTACTCATGATATTTGAATAAAGGTCTCTAAGCTCTACTACTTGAATGTTATTGGGTTGACACCATTATGTACAATGGTAATGACATGTCTGTTTTGTTTTCTGAAAGTTCAAGTACTTGGCTGGGCAGAATCGTACGTCTGTTACTTGGAAATATCATGGTGTTGTTAGTTTTTAATGTCTCTCCAAACAATGGGTTATTATCAACAAGAGATTAACACACATCAGATACGTATGCAGAACTAGGGATTTGTACTCGAAACTATTAGGTATGGGCACAAAATTTGTCTACGTCTTGAAAATGCTGTCTTCGAATTTTTGTTTTCAATAATACTCCAGCAATATTGTCTATGGTCAGAACGAGCAAATATTAATTTATAATGCACATTCTCAAGTAGATGATTATCAGATTATCACCTACAATTCCTTCCACCCAACCACTTCCTCATGTAAACTATTCAGTAAGTTATAGTTTAGGTGGTCTGGCTGGGGACTTTAAACAGGGAGTAGACCAGCTAAGTCTGGTTGGGGGACTTTAAACAGGGAGGATACCAGCCTGAAATTACCCTTGCTAAAGAAATAGCAAAGGTTGAGTGAGAAGGGCCATTCACTCGTAATTTTTTTCTAGCCAAAACGAATTGTCAGACCAAAGCGATCATCTGGGGCTGATTGAGAGGCTGACGAAAAGCCGACCTCGTCTGAACACGGGGAAAGGCGAAGAAAAAGAAGAAGATTTAGTTTTCATTTAGGTAAGTACCTCATAAGGTAACTAAAAAAACCTATGTACATAATAGGTAGGTACCAAAAATAACTAGCTTGTTGGAGTGAGCATAAACTTTTATCCACTCTGTATTCCGTATATGTACATATTGTACATAGATTTACTTAGTAAGGGAGTTATATTAAGACGAGGCAGTGAGCAACAAGTGATTATTTTGTGAATGGACCGGTTTAATACTACTAGAAAGGTACGTGCCGACCTCGTCTGAACACGGGGAAAGGCGAAGAAAAAGAAGATTTAGTTTTCATTTAGGTAAGTACCTCATAAGGTAACTAAAACCTATGTACATAATAGGTAGGTACCAACAATAACTAGCTTGTTGGAGTGAGCATCAACTTTTATCCACTCTGTATTCTGTATATGTACATACATTTAGTAAGGGAGTTGTATTAAGACGAGGCAGTGAGCAACAAGTGATTATTTTGTGAATGGACCGGTTTAATACTACTAGAAAGGTACGTATGTGTTCTATGCATTGTACATAGATGTAGTAAGGGAGTTATATTAAGACGAGGCAGTGAGCAACAAGTGATTATTTTGTGAATGGACCGGTTTAATACTACTAGAAAGGTACGTATGTGTTCTATGCATAATGGTAATGTAATGGTCATAGTTGAAGGTACAGTACGTTGAAAAACCTCACCTACGTAAACTTGGGTTCTTTGGAGTCGTGTTGCTTGAATTTTAAATCTGTAGAAAAGGCACCTGTGATGGGGGCACAGCTTAGTACCTACAACCATTTGTTTTGTTCAGAGATACAGATTACCGAATGCTACAAACTACAAAGCTAAACAATCAAGGCATAAATAAATAAATTAAAAAAAAAAAAAAAAAAAACAACAGGTATCTTGATATAACTGGTGTTTCTCGGTTAATCCAACAATCAGGAGCAATGTGCCACCAATTTCTTCATGGTTTGGGGCTCTGCTTCAGAAGCTTCTCTGACCAGAATCACAGAACACTTAATGCACTCAACACTTTATATCATTTTTGGTTATCAAAACCCGTAGGGAGCTCATTATCAACTGGGAATTTATGGTGTTGGTAAAAATTAAATCATTCTCAACTAACAGCTATTCTCAGATATGGCCCTTAGTTTGTTTAAAAAATCTTCCAAGCAGGAACAACTGTTTCAAGAAACGAAATTTCTGCTACCTGGGTTACAAGCATCAGGTGAAAGATTTTATTTTAGATTTTACCTGTACAACCACACACAGGTAAGAAAAGTAGGAGACTTTAGCCTGAGATTTCTATTTAATTTTAAAGCGGATTTAAGTCACATTCATTTTAATTGACTACGTTAGTTTATTTAAAAATAATTGATAATCGACATAAATTAAATTTACCCCAATTATTTGGTAAACATCGCACTAAAAAATTAAACAGAAGTGCACAAGTTCACACGTACGAGGTTCACTACTCGCCATTTTTTATCGGGCATTTCTCATGGGTAACCAAATTTGATCATATGGAAATCGACCAATGAAAATAGAGTGATTGAGTAACCAATCGTTTTCATTGGTTGATCATCAGAAATCCACAGAATGATCACAGAAAAAAAATCACCTATAAGGTTCGGTATCCGTGCTGCTCTCTGTTGGAAATATTCAGAAACTTCTTTTATCAGGACCGTATTGCACGAAAACTCAACAGGTAAGGTAGGTACCCTTGGTTGATAAAGAGCAAGAATGGAAATTAAATCGCAAATATTTTATCTCCGGATTGATATTTTATGTCTGAATACTCTGAATGAGTTACTAGCAACATCGCACATGATTGGTAGGTACCTATCTGGGATCTAGGCATTTCTAACAAGCTGGGTCCGTCCCTCCGAGAAGCCCGTAGATTATTCGATCGTGGTTAAAGAATACCCATGTACCTACCTAATTTGTTTAATATTCAGTTTATTATCATTTTTGTTTTGATTTTACTTTCATGTAATGATTTAAAATCAAGACTAGAGCCCGTTCTCCCTTTATTCCCAATATAATGATCAAGTCACCCATCCATTTCCATTAGTGGATAGATTTATAAAGCTCAATGCACACTAGTGAACCATCAATGCACAGTGAGTTTCATGAAACTTGGTTTCACTATTGTAAACTGCTCTGTGATAACCTTATGTACGGGTTTCAAAAAACCAATATCACTAGTGTGCTGCCCAAGTACAATTGGCTTTCCAGCCAAAACCCAGAGCCTATTCCTGGAAGGACTTACTTACCTACCACTTGAAATTTCACAATTCTCACAGAAAAAGTTGACAAAGAGTACATAGGTCAACCTTACAAATACAAAATTTGGAGTACCTAAGAAGTCAAACAATATGAAGCAGCATAAACAATAAAGTTTATGGGTGTACCCTACCTTAAGACAGACATATTAAAGTTGGATTTATTACCGTTAAGTACGCGACTGTTAAATACTTACTTGGTTTTCTGACGGTAAAACTCTAAAAGGGCAAAGTCGCGTTTAAGTAATATATTTTTGTCTTCAATTATTACTTAAAGACAGACATATTAAAGTTGGGATTATTAATTAATTTTAAAGAAAAATACTCAATTAGGTACCTACTTATGTTCATATTGCGTATTATCTATAATTTACTTGTTTAAGTATTGGTGTTGAGTTTTTTTGTCTCTTCTACAACGGTGGGTGAATGGAAATTTTTTATTTGACTGTTAAAACATCACACCTATAAGTGTCGTATAAGGATGTGTGTGGTGTAGGGTTTCTTTTCCACTTGGTGATATTGTTTAATGTGCAAATATTTTAGAAATAGGTACATGTGATACATAGTTGGAAGTCAATAAATTATTCAGATTTGTTTTAGAAGAAAAAATAACATACTCTTTCACTAACGAGGATTTACAAATTAGAAACATAGGGTAAAAAATGAAATTATACTGATAAATAAACAATAAGATTTAACAAGCAGAGAAAACGCCCATCCTCCTTTTCTAAAAAGTCAAACCGGTCTGATTGGAAATCCAAGGGATCGTCCCACTTATCCAAGTTTCCCAAAGTCATCTCATCACTGTTAAAATATCCCCAGATTGATTTGACAGTCCTCAGTAGTAACAATTAACAATCTTTTACTTTCAGCATAGGAACTTATTTGAGGCTTGCGTTCGGGAGGTTCCAGGTTCCTTTCCGTCAAAATCTATTGTTTTTTTAGTCCGTCCTTCCTTTATTATTACTAATAATAAAAGGTATAGGGGACGGACTATTGTATTCGCTTCGGTGTCGTCTGTACGGTCACACGGTCACTGATGCAGTTTAAGAGGGTGACTGTAGCTTTCTAGTTCCTATCTGATGTGACTACACAGTGGATAAACTTACGTATTTCATTTTCAAATTGCAATCAAGTTCATAATCCCTCACAAGGCTTGATTACTTAATTAAACAATAGACGACTTTAGGCCCCTGCCCCATCCAGTTAGTTATCGTGCTCAATATGGCTTAACTTCATACTTATCTGAAGAAAAAAATGCACTTACTGTATTTCTTATTTATTCTATTGATTTAGATTTCATATTGAGACGAGATAATGTGCAATTCTCCTAGTATCTCATAGTCAAAGATCAAGGTATCGAAAAAGGTTTTACTTGTGGAGGTATGCTCGTTGTTTTCATTCAAAGGACCAACACAGCATCCCACCGCAGTTGTAATAAAATGGGATTCCATTTCTATAATGCTATCGAATTGAAATGCTTGAACTAAAACCCCCTGTTTCATTTGGTTCCAATATTTTAAGTAACCCTTTTCAGTCTTGATAGTTGACTCAAGCGGGAACAATGTCACACATTTTGATGGTAAAGTAAAACCCGGCTCATAGTCTGATAGTAAAACCCGGTTCAAACTTCTTCGAGAGCAAATGAGCATACCTCTCTACAATTTTGATTACAGCTCCCTATATCCCATCTAGAGCCCTTTACTCCAGCAGTAAGCTACAAGGTAAGTAGGTACTATTATTGTGGTAAAATTCTCAAATTAAATTGTTAAAATTCCACACCTCGACTGGTATTGAACCCGAGCCTTCCTGTTTACCAGGCGAGCATCTTGATCACTACACCACCGAGGCAGGTTCTGTGCTAAATATTTCATCGTTTCTCCGACACTGGCGCTCGACGGGGTAAGAAGAAAATAATGTTTCAAGGCGCAGTGCGGGGGTATGGGGTGAGGAAATCCCTTCCTTAACGTGAAAAATATAAAACCTCCCCTATCCGATGGAAATGTACCCCCATGCGGCAATTTTGATATTTTCGTCAGTCGGTAGTCAGGCGTTGGGCGCTCACGTGTTTGTAACGGGTCTGAGTTTCCCGTTACGCGGCTAATCGGCTATTAACTTGGTTTTCTGACGGTAAAAGGGCAAAGTCGCGTTTGATATATTTTTTTTCTCCAATTAAGTACCTACCTTAAGACAGACATATTAAAGTTGGATTTATTACCGTTACGCGACTGTTAAATACTTACTTGGTTTTCTGACGGTAAAAGGGCAAAGTCGCGTTTGATATATTTTTTTCTCCAATTACTTAGAGACGGACATATTAAATTTGGATTTATTACCGTTACGCGACTGTTACTTGGTTTTCTGACGGTAAAAGAGGCTAAGTCTCGTTTAAGTAATATATTTTTGTCTTCAATTACTTATTACTTAAAGACAGACATATTAAAGTTGGGATTATTAATTAATTTTAAAGAAAAATACTCAAGTAGGTACCTAAGTACTTACTTATGTTCATATTGCGTATTATCTATAATTTACTTGTTTATTGGTGTTGAGTTTTTTTGTTTCTTCTACAACGGTGGGTGAATGGAAATTTTTTATTTGACTGTTAAAACATCACACCTATAAGTGTCGTATAAGGATGTGTGTGGTGTTTTCGTTTATTGATATAACATTTGTGTTATTTGATAAGGTGGCAGAGGAAATTGTGTTGTTTGAACAGCTTTGTGTTTTGTTCGAAAGGTACCTCTCTATAACAGAGTGTAATACCATTCAGCAGTACCACTATACCTGTCTCTACCTCTACGATGTACCTACTTAGTGTACCATTTGTAAAACAGTATTAAGGTACCTACTTAAACCAAAAGTAAAGTTTGGGTATTTCTAAAATGGATTTGCTGCTCAAAAAATAAAAAATCATCCTAGATAGACTCGCAAGATGAAGAATTTCAATTTTTACTGGAATTTAAAATTATGAGGCAATTCTAGTGTTGTTTACCTACCTCGATAATTAAGTAGAAAGGAACCCGAGTCGTGTTTAACCTGTTTATTGCCTCTCATCAATCATTTATCAATTAGCAACCTATCGCAGTGCGGTCAATACTTTGGCTTCACGCTTGCGGGAATAGCGGTTCGATTCCCGGGGCAGTTCAATTTAAAGACGACTAAGTTTGATGACTTGACTTGGAAACGAACCATTAATATCCGAATTTGAACTCCTCCCCACTAACCACTACACCACTGAGGTTGATTAATAGGATTATTTTGAAGTTCGGTCACCTCTAAGTTTTTGATACTGAAACCAGAAATTTTGTATTTCCGAAAGGAAAATACTTCTCTCTAGTTTTAAGATAAGTCTGCAGACAAATCGTAGCGTGTATACTCTGAGCTTAAGACCAACACCTGAGTTAAGACAGGTTGTAATGAGATTCGCGCTAAGCCCAAGTTCTGTCTTAGTCTAAGGCATTCTGTCTTAGTATGTACCTCTAATAAGGGAGAACTTGGTCTTCAGACCTAGCGTACCTACTACCTACGTACCTACCCAAGTACATGCTGATTCCTATTTAACCAACATTCACCAGGACGTTATGCTGAGAAACCGCAGACCAATCATACCAACATAATAGCGCAACGAAGTTCAGGAAATCAAAATAGCAAAACGGTTTTAATCATGTTTGAACTCGGGAGATCAGAGAACAGACAAGAAAGAGGAACATTTTCTCGTAATCAATCCGCAAGCTCTTCAAAAGAGACCCTCGACCCACCTGCGGGTGCGACCAAGAGTATACCTATAGGTACCTTACCTGTTGAGTTTCGTGCGATAATGCTTTTTTACTTATTTTTTTCACAGATTGTTCTTTATTTTCGTGCAATACGGCCCTGATAAAAGAAGTTTCCGAATATTTCCAACAGAGAGCAGCACGGATACTGAACCTTTTAGGTGATTTTTTTCCTGTGATCATTCTGTGGATTCCTGATGATCAACCAATGAAAACGATTGGTTACTCAATCACTCTATTTTCATTGGTCGATTTCCATGTGATCAAATTTGGTTACCCAAATACCCATGAGAAATGCCCGATAAAAAATGGCGAGTAGTGAACCTCGTACGTGTGAACTTGTGCACTTCTGTTTTATTTTTTAGTGCGATGTTTACCAAATAATTAGGGTAAATTTAATTTATGTCGATTATCAATTATTTTTAAATAAACTAACGTTGTCGATTAAAATGAATGTGACTTAAATCCGCTTTAAAATTAAATAGAAATCTCAGGCTAAAGTCTCCTACGTTTCTTACCTGTGTGTGGTTGTACAGGTAAAATCTACTAAAATAAAATCTTTCACCTGATGCTTGTAACCCAGGTAGCAGAAATTTCGTTTCTTGAAACAGTTGTTCCTGCTTGGAAGATTTTTTGCGCTAAGCTGTAAGTTCACGTGCTTAGGTGAGTAGGTCCTCGGAACTCGGGAAGTTGGTGCCGATTCCAACTATGTACCAACTCTTCTCCTCCAACTTCCCAAGTGTGAACAATTGTGAATTCTGATTACATTCCTTTCCTCGTATCCAATCTCTTATCTCTAGTTGAAAACTAGGCTGTAAGCTGGGCAAGGTATTGATGCCTTGTACGTAATACGTAGGTACTTGAGATCTTGATTGTCTATAAGTTATAATCAGTGAAGAAAGAGCCGACACTCGTAAATTCTAATAAACTGAGAAATGCCGCCACTGCTCGTCATTCAGAATTAGTGGCTCAATAATATTGTCCTCACGAGGCTAAGAGCGCACCCCGAAAAGCTCTACCAACTCTTCTCCTCCAACTTCCCAAGTGTGAACAATTGTGAATTCTGAATACATTCCTTTCCTCGTATCCAATCTCTTATCTCTAGTTGAAGACTAGGCTGTAAGCTGGGCAAGCTATTGATGCCTTGTACGTAATACGTACTTGAGATCTTGATTGTCTATACTCTATAAGTTATAATCAGTGAAGAAAGAGCCGACACTCGTAAATTCTAATAAATTTTCTTTTTTCACTGAGAAATGCCGCCACTGCTCGTCATTCAGAATTAGTGGCTCAATAATATTGTCCTCACGAGGCTAAGAGCGCACCCCGAAAAGCTTTATCATCTGAAGAGCTGAATTTTTTTGATTCGATGGACTGTGGGTAATTTAAAGAAATTCTGGCTTGTGAACTACCACGAAAAAAAAAAAAAAACATCAAACTGACGGCATTATGATGCTTTTTCCCGTTTGATATACCTAGTCCTGATGAATGAACCATTAAAGAAAAAAAAAATAAATAAAAAAAATATAATAATAATAATTCGTGGTAATAATCTACCGATCAGTGGCGTGTGACATTTAACGTGTGAACATAAAACTGTTTTAGTGGTTACCGGGGGTTTCGGCAATTTTATTATTATTTTTTAATTTAGATTGTAATGATAATAATAGTGCTTATTTGGTTTTAATCTTGTTTGAACTCGGGAGATCAGACAATCAGAGAACAGACAAGAAAGAGGAACATTTTCTCGTAATCAATCCGCAAGCTCTTCAAAAGAGACCCTCGACCCACCTGCGGGTGCGGTGATACCCTAAACGTGGACCATATATTTAATTGCCACACACATCTACAAATACGCTCCTCCCTCCCCTCACCACCAGCCCTCGATAACAACCCTGCCAACCATTTCTACTTGTTGTGTTATTCTCTTATTTCATAAAAATAAAGAGCTCTATGTTCTTTGCTATAACTTGGAGTTCAGATGAAAGTTCATGGTATAAAGCTAGAGTTGCTTGAGAGACATAGATGAATGGAAATGATCTTATTAAGAAGAATACGGCGGTAGCATCGTGAACTGAAGCTGAATTAGTAGAGATGGAGTCTATTATAGTCAATGTTGTCAATAATAAGTTCTATTACTTACTTACCTCGGTAACTCAGTATACTTACATATAAAACTCAAATGTTTGTTTTTCCTTGCTATCTGCAGTTGTTGGAAATGATTAATTCAGTAACCTTCTCATTATTATTATCAGCTGGGGGAATATTCCTAAAATTCCGATCGCACCTTCCTATGTACTTTGTCCTTCATCAAATCATCAAGAAGAGGTCTTATAAATCCTGATGTGTTTGCTGGGTCAACACAAAGGCATCATTTTCTCTATCTGTGTGCCTGGCTGCCTGGGAGGTTTTCATCCTCTTTTCCTCACTAGCATCAGGATTCAAACCCAGACCTTCTGCGTGTAAGACGTAGGGTGCTCTAAGTGCCATTAGGTGAAAGTATGTACTTGTGCGAGTAATATCAGACCATTTACCTAGGAATCGGAAACCGAGATCATAGTGCATGTGATGTGGAAGTGAGGTGTATAATTATTACGTTTGCTCCCTATAGGAAAGTATGATTCAACAATAGACGGATAGAATCTCAGTTTGAACAAAGACACATTAGCCGACTTGCCTCTTGTAATTCCATTGCCTGTGGAGCTAATTCACAAGTTCTTTATCAATGCACAAATGATAATAGGGTACGGCACATATGAAAAGAAACATCAAATGAACAGTGAACGATACCATGGGGCGTAAGGTCCGTGTTAAATCACGAGGAGGTAGACCATTTTGGTTCTCACAAATTCTCACGTATTACTTAGGTTGTGGAACCAACAAAGAAAAGTACATTGAGAAATGGCCGGGCATGTGAATGCCTAAATAAGCCCTAATGGCTTCGTAATGATCGTAATTTTGCTGCCTGGACTATTTACAACTGGAGATAGGACCAAATTGGTCTATCTACCAAATACAGCATCAAGCTCTGTAAGTTCCTGCTTGTCTACTTTATGGAAGGACGTGGGGGTAGATAGACTTAAGTAGTTGGTTTATGGAATGCAATTTATTTATAACATGACCAAGTAATACCTAGAGTTCTAATAAGGCTGATTGCACCCCATATTCCAAGCATAGAATGAATATATATATAACAAGCAGGGTCCGTCCCTCCGGGAATTTTTCAGCCCGTAGTGATTAGAGAAAATCAGTACCTATGTATTGTATACCTACCTAATTTGTTTAATATTCAGTTTATTATCATTCTTGATTTGATTTATTAATTTTACTTTCATGTAATGATTTAAAATAGGAAGGGAGAGAAAGGAAGGGAAAGAATGGCAGATGAAAAGTATAAGGTGAGAGAAAAAAGTCAGCTGTTAACACAAGTAAATACATTATGTACATAGAATTAAATACATATGTAAGTACCTACTTGGCATTGCATCACCTGACACCAAGTAATGATTGATGCTTGAGCAAGTACTTAGGTAAGTACTTACTTATTTTAACAATGAAATTACTGTAAGCTATTTGTTTTGGAAATAGGTACCTATGTATTTACTTCCTTAACATCTAGCTCTAAAAAAATAAGACTTAACAAAGTACAAATTCACCCTATTAAGTACCTCTAAGGAAGTACTTGAGTTTTATGGAAATCAATGTTCAGTAGGTATGCAAGTACCTGCATAATTGCATACCTACATTACCTACATACCTTCTTTAATTATCCACAAGTCTCACATATCAGTAACTTAATTACATTTTAAAGAATCAAGGTTTAATCTGAATTCCAGTTAAATTTAAGTGACTAACCATTTCATTCATGCAGAATAACACTCTCAGGCCGCATCCCCTACAATATTGCCCTTTAGTAAGTGAGTTGGTACTTAAAACACACTCATTTGTGCTGAGTGTCTGTACCACCAAACAAACAACCCCCAGCTATGAACTGATGTGTGAGGAAGTTATATAGGAATGTGATAGGTACTTGATGATAGAGTGGTATCAAAAAGATATCACTAGCACATAAGTACTTCATTTGAATCTTTACAAATTCAAATCCATGTATAGGTAATTGTAAGTAAGGTCTTCATAGTTATTGGTAGATGAGCCCCAAGAGTTGGGAAATTATAACCAATCCTGCCAGCAATATGAGTTAAGATAGGTACACATTTTCAGAAGTTGTCTTCCAGATGTTTGCAATTTTGAAGCTTTGCCCAAACTAGTTGTAAAAAGAGGACAAATACATACTTGGGAGCCAATTTTCTTGTTTTCTTGGCAGATAAGTATACAGATAGAAGGCAATCTCTATGTTTTAGATCAAGTCAGTAGAAAAAATAGAAATGATGCAACTGAAGGAAAATCAAAATAAACACTGTCTTATAAGCACCTATCTATCCAACAGATGTATGTAACTGCTTGGGCTGAGGTTTCAATAGTGAATAGATTTATAAAGCTCGATGCACACTAGTGAACCATTAATGCACAGTGAGTTTCATGAAACTCGGTTTCACTATTGTAGACTGCTCTGTGATAACCTTATGTACGCTCTATCCAACAGATGTATGTAACTGCTTGGGCTGAGGTTTCATTAGTGAATAGATTTATAAAGCTCAATGCACACTAGTGAACCATTAATGCACAGTGAGTTTCATGAAACTCGGTTTCACTATTGTAGACTGCTCTGTGATAACCTTATGTACGCCTTGGAAGCATTCACAGCAAAGTTGGTTTTCCATAACAGTGCAGGCCACAATGCAATTAAAATATTCTTATTCATTCAGCTTGATATTTGCATTCAATTTCGCTTTAAAGTTGTTTTGTTTAGGATAATGTCATACGAGCTAAATGAATAAAACTGTTCAGTAGTGTGCTGCCCAAGTACAATTGGCTTTCCAGCAAAAACCCAGAGCCTATTCCTGGAAGGACTTACTTAAGTACCTACCACTTGAAATTTCACAATTGAAAGAGTACATAGGTCAACCTTAGAAATACAAAATTTGGAGTACCTAAGAAGTCAAACAATATGAAGCAGCATAAACAATAAAGTTTAAAAAACCCAGAGCCTATTCCTGGAAGGACTTACTTGAGTACCTACCACTTGAAATTTCACAATTCTCACAGAAAAAGTTGACAAAGAGTACATAGGTCAACCTTAGAAATACAAAATTTGGAGTACCTAAGAAGTCAAACAATATGAAGCAGCATAAACAATAAAGTTTATGGGTGTACTAAAAGTACATCACCAACACTTCATGTTTGACCTTACAGCATCTTAACAAATGCCAAACAAACAGGGATGTAACCAGACTAACCAGCATAGGTATACAATGGATATATATTTTGAAGGAACAGAGATCTTACCTCATTGAAAGCCATGACTGCAACTCATGTAAGTCCAATTCAGGATCACAGTGATATAACTGTATATTTTGAAGGAACAGAGATCTTACCTCATTGAAAGCCATGACTGCAACTCATGTAAGTCCAATTCAGGATCACGGTGATATAACTGGTGTTTCTCGGTTAATCCAACAATCAGGAGCAATGTGCCACCAATTTCTTCATGGTTTGGGGCTCTGCTTCAGAAGCTTCTCTGACCAGAATCACAGAACACTTAATGCACTCAACACTTTATATCATTTTTGGTTATCAAATTCTGACCTGAATCACAGAACACTTAATGCACTCAACACTTTATATCATTCTTGGTTATCAAAACCCGTAGAGAGCTCATTATCAACTGGGAATTTATGGTGTTGGTAAAAATTAAATCATTCTCAACTAACAGCTATTCTCAGATATGGCCCTTAGTTTGTTTAAAAAATCTTCCAAGCAGGAACAACTGTTTCAAGAAACGAAATTTCTGCTACCTGGGTTACAAGCATCAGGTGAAAGATTTTATTTTAGTAGATTTTACCTGTACAACCACACACAGGTAAGAAACGTAGGAGACTTTAGCCTGAGATTTCTATTTAATTTTAAAGCGGATTTAAGTCACATTCATTTTAATCGACAACGTTAGTTTATTTAAAAATAATTGATAATCGACATAAATTAAATTTACCCTAATTATTTGGTAAACATCGCACTAAAAAATAAAACAGAAGTGCACAAGTTCACACGTACGAGGTTCACT